>NC_141762.1:63372414-63645570 GCF_982258835.1 Parasteatoda tepidariorum | reverse complement strand
AACATGAAGAAATGTAGAATAGGGAAAGGAAATAAATCTGATGGTAAAAAATTTTGACTGTCTTAGCTTGAAGAAATGTAGAATAGAAAAAGCAAATGAATCTGATAATTGCAAATTTAGACTGGAGGCTTAATTTGAACATTTAAAAATGGAAGAAAATAAATATGATAATTGCAAATTTTGACTGGGGTTTTGGATTGAAAATGAAGAAATGTAGAATAAAGAAAGAAAATAAATCTGATAGTTGCAAATTTTGACTGTCTTAGATTGAAAACGAAGAAATGTAGAATAGAAAAAGAAAATAAATATGATAATTGCCCATATTGACTGGAGGCTTAGATTGGATATGAAGCAATGGAGAATCAAGTAAGCAAATAAATCTGATAATTGCAAATTTTAACTCAAACAAACTCTTGACTTATCTTTTATCATCTTTTTTCTTTAACATCTTGCGTTGTTTTCCTGAAAAATAGTTTCGATCTGTGAGAACCCTTTTCTAAAATACTTTTATAATTGTCGAATAAAGTCTAACGAACGAAATGACTTTTACAAAGATTTTCATTTCAACAAAACAATATAGTCTTACAAAATTGATTCTGACTTAAGTAAAACAAAATTGCCTTTCAGGAAAATATTACTCAAGCGAAGAAAAAAATATTTTCAGAAGACTCTTATCAGAGGAAACAAAATGATTTTTCGGAAAATTATCGTTTGAGCAAACCAAATTGATTTTTCAAAAGCCTTTCATGGTTTATTTAAGTAAATCAGAATAATTCTTAAGAAGATATTCAGTTAAGCATAATAAAATGATATTTCAGTAGACTCTTTTTTTTTTAAAAATTAATTAATGGTTTTGGAAGCTTATAATTGGTTCTTAACTTTCTAAAAGCAACTTCATCATAAAATATTGATTTATCATGAACTAACGTTTTTAATTTTCTCGTGAATATATATTAAGATCTGCGTTTTTTCATGAGACACCTCAATATATTTTACTTCTTATAACTAGATTGTGTGCTTAAGTAATTAAAATTGATTAAAAGGACTTTATTTCTAAAACCAACAGAAGGAAAATAAAAACTAATATTAAATAGCAATGGGAGTAAAACTGACACTTAAAAACAAAAGCAGTTTTCTATCTTTTACAAAAGCCTATTGAATGAATATATCACTTTTCATGCTAATCTTTAAAGTTGACACTTTTTGGAAAAGAAAAGCTCTATTCTATTTCGATCTTAAAAAGGCTTAACGGGGATTTTCAATTTAATCTATCAACTAGGCTACATGTAAATCACTTTAAACTAATTAGATATCCATTTTTAGAATGTAGTATGAATAAAAATCCGTTCTTATAATTTACTAAATGTTGAAAAGAGTCGATAAAAATTTAATTAGTTTTATTTTAAAATCCTTTCCAATTTTCCTCTTTAGCTTATGGGAAAAAATCTATGCTAGTAACGATAAAATAATCATAATCAATAAAATGCGAGTAATTAAGGCCCTTCTAAATAAATTTTTCTATGTTTCGGATAATTAAAATTGCAGCAATCGCTTATAAATATGTTTAAAGTTACATATAAATAACTCCCGAAATAAATATTTTTAGAAATCTTTTGACCGGGATAGCCTGGTCGGTAGGGTGCTGGGCCCATGTCCGAGAGTTCGTGGGTTCGAACCCCACCGGTCGAAGTCTCCCCGTGTAGTAAAGTGACTGATGCACGTTAAATCTGTCAAGTCGCAAAAGTCCTCCATGTTCCCATAACAAATCATTACCTCTGGGGGTACAGGATTGGAGATCGATCGTTCGCTGATTCAGGTCAAAATTACGATCTGTGGATGAATGAATGTATGAATGGGCCCGCCCTATAAACGAGTGTGACGTTTGGTGTGGCAGAAGTCGAATTCTTGGTCATAGATGGCGCCACTGGAAAACAAGAGCAATCGCACCCCTCTGCTTAAATAGGCATAAGTCAACAACTACTAGTAGTTAAAATATATATGAACTTTTGTACTTACAATGGTTATGTAAAGTTATCGTTGGATCTACTTCGGAAAAAATAGGATTAATTGGTAACATAGATATCTCCGTTATCAAGAATACGAGTAATCATCAATTGCTGCGCATTGTTTGAATCTGTGGTATAAATCCAATTTTAACATTTTTTCCACCAGTGTCACATCAGTTCTTCTGGAATCTTGTTTCATTCATGGAATGCTGATTCCCTTCTAAACAACATTAGTTCCTCACTACCTCTCCATTGCGGTTGGAAATACATTTTACCCTGATTTGCCCCTCTCGGTCACTCTGTTCTTTCTTGTTGTGTTTTCAATATTTTCTCTTTTTCGGCTATTGTGGCTTCTCTAGTCTTGTATCTCACCTTTACTTTTCTGTTTTTCGTGGGAAACTTTAGGTTTCATATTTCAAATCATTTCTGTTTCTTCTCATTCACGTCCTGCAAGTCTTGAAAATGGGCATCTGTTTTTGAGCACTTGAAACATGCGATTGATAATTTCAATTTATAAATTTTTGAAGAGAATGAAATTTTTATCATATATTAAATGGGATAATGTTGTACCTGACATTTTTTTAAATTTTTTTATGCAAAATATAATAATTCAAATATTTTATCGAAATGTAGTAATTAAATAATTTGTGAGAAATACATACTGATAAATTAGAAATTATATGAAAAGATATCCATTTTGAAGACTGAAACAGACTAATCGATTAGATGGCTGGGATGTTAGCTAGAAGATATAATCTATTTCATTGCCAGGTTTCATTGTGTAAAATGACCCTTCCGCTCTTTATCCCTTTACCCCCCTTTGATTGAGGTTTTAGGATTCTCCTTTGTTGGCTTCTTCCCAGTTTTCCATATTGTGCCTGGTCTATCAATAACATGTTTGTCGATTAGTACAATTTTTTTAGAGCGCTGTCTCGCTTTTTTTTTAAGCAAGAAAAATTTAGTAAATATAAAGCATGGTCCTGTATCTTGGAGATCTCCATAATGTACATTGGATCATTGGGGGTTACTCATACCTGGATTACAATCATTTTAAGCTTTTTTTTTACGCTTGTTAATTGAATAAATTTGGTTATTTATACCATGAAAAATATATCTAAATATCAAAAAAATATATCTACATAATTTCTTAAAAATTCAAAAATAATAGTTTGAATCTTGAAGAGAAAAATACAAGTACAATTTAAAACTTCCAAGTATAAAAAGGTTTTGTGTAGAACAGCAAGCAAAATATCATTTGCACCATAAAATTTATTAGAAATTTATTTTTTATCAGCACATGGCTTAATTAATAACTGCTTTAATAGCATGTAATTTATGCAGATTTAAATCTTTATAGGTATTGGTTTTTTAATGCAAAATAATTCCAAAGTGTACTCAAATTACAAAGTGTTACAAATTACAAAGTACATAATTCCAAAGTGCATTCGACATTAAAAAAAAATTTCAGTTGTAAGTAAGATTTTGCACATCTTCTGTAAAACCCCAACTATCACTAGGGAATAATAGGATTCCCGGATGGGAATTTATTAAAATAAAATAAAATAAAATAAATAAATACGTAAATAACGCACAACTAAGAGTAATTCGTTAATTTTTTAAGAACGTTAAAAAAATTTAAATCTTGTGACGTTTTACAATGCGAAATAAAATATTAATTTTAAAGTGTCTAAGCGTAACTTTTTATTTTTTTAAAAACGCTTAAAAAATTAAATCTTGTTACGTGTTACAATGCAAAAAGAAATAAAAATTTTAAAGTGTACTCGATATTTGAAAAATGTCTCCTGTATGTAAGATTCTACACATCTTCTACAAAATCCCAACGCTCTTCAGGGTACAATAGCGTGTTAGTTCTGAACCTATGGCCTAGATTGGAATAAAATAAATAAATATGTAAATAACACTCAACTAAGAGTAACTCTTCAATCTTTTAAAAACTTTTAAAAAAATTAAATCTTGTGGCGTTTTACAATGAAAAATAAAATATTAATTTTAAAGTGTATTCGACATTTGAAAAAATGTCTCATGTTTGTAAGATTTTACACATCTTCTATAAAATCCCAACGCCCACTAGGGTACAATAGTTAGTACATGGGGAACCTATGGCCTAGATTGGAATAAAATATATAAATACGTAAATAACGCACAACTAAGGGGCCGTTCAAAAAGTACGTATATCCCGAAGGGGGGGGGGGATTTGCTATTATGTACGGTTTTGTACGATGGGGAGGTATTATACAAAGTACGTACTTTATAAACATACACCAAATTTAAATTTGACTTTATCCTACACACTCCTTAAGTAAATATTTAATTTTATTTAAAACATAATTATTTTAATTTTTATGAAAAAGGGGGGTAGACTAATAAAATGTACGTACTCTAAGGGAGGGGGGAGTAAGACCTTATGTACGGTAATGTACGAAGGGGGGGAGGGGTTTGAAATTTCTCCATTTTTGTGTACGTACTTTTTGAACGGCCACTAAGCGTAACGTTTTAATTTTTTAAAAACGTTTAAAAAATTAAATCTTGTGACGTTTTACAATGCAAAATTAAATACTAATTTTAAAGTGCACTCGATAGTTAATAAAATGTTTCCTGTCTGTAAAATATTACACAACTACAAAATCCCAACTCCCACTAGGGTACAATAGTGCCTACGCTGGGAACCTATGGCCTAGATTAGAATAAAATAAATAAGGAACAATTAAGATCAACTTTTAAATTTTTTTAAGAGCGTTTAATTTAGCTTATTGCTTTAAAAACATCAAAATATTCTGTGTGAGCACAGATGCTTAAGATTTATTTATGTTACCTTTTATGGACAATAAATTTATTTATTTTGTTCTATGCATTGTGATATACAGTTACATCTCAAAAATAATGGTCTGATCATTAAAGTATAATCCAATAGTTGCTACATGGTAAACAGATATTTTTGTACCTTCCATCAATAATTTAGCAATTGGAATTTTGATGCCAGGTGATATGTTGTTGCAACCATTTCTTTTCCTTAAATAACATTTCCTGTGACGTTTTGTGTCTTAAAGAGCAAAATTAGTATGATAACCATAAAAAAAAAGATAGCAATAAGTAGCAAAATTTATATCGATTTCAAGAAGTGAGGTTTCCGATATCGTAATCTACCATTAAAAGTACATCAAATCGTTATGGAATAATAAAAGAACATTCAGCCAAACCAACATCTGCCTTGGATATAGTAGAATGACCACGAATATATCAAATTATAACTTTGATTTTTCGTTTCATTTGCTTTTTAATCATGGTGGAAGATAACATCTTTTTGATTCCAAAAAGCAATATGATACCTCAGATTAAGTACGAAAAGGAAAATCGTTGCATATTTATGAAGTGTTCCAAAAACCCTTTGAAATTCTAAAAATCAATATTGTTTTTCGAACGATCATTGGACTATTTTGATTTCTAAAGGATTTTTTCCCCCTTTTACGCTCGTATCATCCACGAATTTCCACTCAGATGAAATTTTGACTTTAAGAGATTCATCAATACAGCGACAGTCAGATATTTGATTTCTTGCGTGGATGTTTTATTTTAATTAGTATTTATTTCAATGTAATTACTGTTAAAAATTTGTGGATCTTAAAATGTCTGACCAAATATTTGAAGTTTTAAACTTTTGCAAAAACTTAGTGACAAGGAAGATTCACCCGATTAATGTAAGTTGTTTGTTTAATACATTTTTTGAAATTCACATATAAATATTAATTTAGTAACTTTCTTACCTAAGTTTATAAATTTTGCTATATGACTAATTACATAACATTAACTCTTTGACGTAGGATTTTCATTAAACATATTTTTCATACTTTTTTTCATTATTTTGAATTGATTTAGTTTAAAGTAAATGAAAAATATTATATTTAACATTTTAATAATTTTTAGTTAATACATCATCTGGCACCGGAGTCCCTTTTGCGTTAAATGTAGAATTTACCAAATATGGCTCATTTCCAAACAATAGTTTTTAAAATTTGCAGTTATTTAGAATTTTCTTTGATTTGCAAAATCAATTATTGATAAATTGTTTAATATGAATAAAAAAAAATCTAACTACTTTTTAGAATTTTATATTTTAGAACAAATGTAACTCTGAGAATTTAACAGAATTTTTTAGTAACTACTAGCTGTTTTTCATAACTGAAAATACCGAAATTTATTTTTACTTGTAATTCTAAAATATATAAAATGGACACCGGTGTCGCATCTGCCCCAAAAGGTTTTATTATAATTATATTTTTAAATAATTAATCTGTTCTAATTTTATTATAATCAGTACTGCGTTTCAAATAATTAGTGAAGTATTTAAATTTTTGAGGTATTCATTTTATTTTATTTTTAATTTATTTTTTAAGCTAGTATCATTCATTATTTTTCAAGCATTTGAAATTTTGACCTATATTGGATAGTATCATTGCCTCAACGGTTGAATATTTAATTTTTTTTTCTTGCATGGATGTTTTTATGTAATGAACATTTAATCGTCTTTATTGTTGAATATATTTGAAAATTTTAAGGGTATTTAAAATGTTTGTCAAATCATTTGAAGATTTAAAATTTTGAAGAAAAGAAAACTGATCCAAGAAGATTTACCTGACGTGTGTAAGTTGTTTATTTCGCAAATTTTATATTACTAGTGGGCTGCGCCCCCTGCTCGCTAACGTTCGCCAACCCCCGAAAATTGCTACGCAATGTTATATGGTTTGCTTCGCAAACCAAGCTCGCTACTAACTTAGGTACATTGCAAATGCACAAAATTCTAAGAATTCTATACAATCATTCAAATCCATATAACAACTTTTTTTTCTAAAAAAATTGCATCTTTTTAGAAAATACTGAGTCCTTAAAATAAATTTGAATTCAAATAAATGACATGTAATTCGTGAAATCTATTAGAAATGTGCTATAGTATATAATCTTAAGATAAAATTTCTAAAACTGATATCTCTTCAAAAAGGTTCAAATTTCGGCTATAATTAAGTCTATTAAAAATTGAAATAAGTGAATTGCAATGGAAAAACCTACCTAAACAAATAAATTCTAGTAAAACAAATAAATTCGTGATGTAAATCAAAAATTGTCAAATAAATTCGTAAAACATAAATTCGTGAAAAAAAAAAACGCTTTCAACAAAAAACTAAAATAGAGATGTATCGACAAAGACTTCTGCCTAGCTTATGCTCTCCCTGGTTAGTTCAGTTTCTGTTTTTAAAAGCGCTATATGTTGTTGAGCCATCTTAGCTAGATTTGGCATGTGACATTTTCAGCGGCAATCATTGAGCTATTTTCTAGCGTTGCCATTCGGGGAGTTGTAATGAAGCTTTTTTTTTATCGCCGTGTAAGAGAAATATATATATAGATTCTCATGAATAGTTCGAAAACTTTTTTATAACTTTATAAGTATTGATTAAATTTTTATATTACATAATTACTATTATAACTTTTATGAACTATTTTACAACGCTATTAATGTAATTAATATTACGAACTATTCTGATTTTTAATAATTTTTCTTAAACTTTTTACGCTTGTGTCATTCATGAATGTTAGCGTAGGCAGCAATTTTAATTTATAGTGACTCCTTGAATGTTTTTTTTTTAAAATTATAAGCTTTTATCTTTAAATTTATTTTTAAATTATAAGCTTTTAGATATACTCTCAAAAATTTGAAGTTGTGAAATTTTGGCTAGGGCGTAAAGGATAAAAGGTTAAAGTTGTGTATTTGGTTTTTATTGTATTATTATTATTTTATTTGACCTATATAACATTATGTTATCATTTTTTATTACAACATTACTATAATGTCAGATTATTATAACGAATATTATAAATCGAATGGTTTTTGAATTATTTCTTTATTTTCAATAATCTATTTTCTTTTTTACTCTCGTATCACTCACGACTTTTCCACGCAGATGAAATTGTGAGTAATTAAAATTTTCATTAAAGCATCTACTATCTTATATACTTTGATTCTCCCCTGTATGTTTAAATGAAACAAACATTGATGGGTTTATAGAATAATTTCGCAACTGACACCCTTGATTCAACTACATACTATCGAAATTACAGGTTGATTGAAAAATAACTTTACCGACAAATGGCCCTCTAAAAAACTACCGTTATGATCTATAAGCTCAAGAATGATGTCAAAAACGAATGCAGTTCCGTTTTTTTAAATTTTTTTACTTATTTATCTTAACGTAATCCTAGGATTAAAAGACTTAAGATTGAGTCGGAAAGATATTTTTGGCTCAAGAAATTGTGACACTAAGCTTTTGCCAAATGTCTCCATTTTTCGAGACCACTAACAAGAAGAGAATGCATGTGGATAATAACCTTTATAAACAGAAGAAAAAATAGGGATTTTAACATATTTTCAAATTTTTTTTTCTTAGTGCTTACAATATTCATCTTAATTTTGTGCATTCATTTGCTGATATATCAATTAGAATATTTTTTATAGATTTCTTTGTTAAAAAGTAGAAAAAAAAGGTTAAAAATTCTTGTTAGGTATATATAACATGCTGTAAAAATTGTAGTACCATGCTTATTCCATGCACAGTTTAAATAGGTGCATTATACTTAAGGTAAAAAAGTTTTCTTCAAAACTTTATCTTAAATAGAAAAATTCCTTAGGGATTTAATTAAGATTAAAACACAAAATTATCATCTGTGAGAAAAAGCAATTTAAAGTCTGTCTGCTGAGCAAAGTTTCTGTATTAGGACAATCTAAAATCATTCATAACTTTTTTTAAAAATGTAGATAGATATATGATTTTTTTTCAGTGCATTTGAAATAGTTTGAAGTTTAATTGTAACCAATAAACTTTTTTTCGATATTTTGGTCATTTTTTGGGTACTGTGATAAATGCTTTCTTCGTAATTTTTTCTCTGTTTCAAAGGTTCTTTCTTCTCGTTAGTGGTCACGAAAAATGGCGGCACTTGGCAAAAGTCACAATTGGAGTCCCCTTTGGTTTAATTATTATTGGTTCATTATTTTCGGTGCATTACTATTGGGGAAAACCTTTAAAACCAGAGAAAAAATTACAAAGATAGCATTTTACGTTTTGAAAATTGTCGGTGTGTCCGTCCTCATATGTCTG
Source organism: Parasteatoda tepidariorum (assembly GCF_982258835.1). Classification (NCBI taxonomy): domain Eukaryota; kingdom Metazoa; phylum Arthropoda; class Arachnida; order Araneae; family Theridiidae; genus Parasteatoda; species Parasteatoda tepidariorum. The sequence continues at coordinate 63,636,401 of NC_141762.1, read as the reverse complement.
ACGTGTCCATAGTTTTCTCCCCCTGTTTTTAAACGTTTTTATTGCTCTCTTTTTCTCGTTTGCTGTCACGAAAATTGACGACTTTAGTCAAAAGCCATATTTAACAATTTTTTTTTTTTGAGTTCTAAAGATATCGCTTCACCTTAATTTTAGGTTTTTTACTGCAATGATTACGTTTCAATCAAACAAACAAAAAGTTGCCATTTCAAAATTTCAATATTTTGTCACTGTAACTGTAACCGAGATAACTACCTTGACCGTGATATATCATTCTTGAGCGCATAGATCATAATGTTTATGTACAAAATTTTATTGCGTTCTTTCAATCGGTCACATGTCAGCAAAGTTATTTTATTTCCTCTGTATATTTTTCTTTTATTGAATGCATCACTGAGATTTTATTACACATTAATAAAATTATTTATTTTTTGCTCAAATATCTTTACCTTTGTCTTACAAAATATAACATTTGATAATTCCAAAACATGTTTTTTCAATTCCAAATAGTTTAAAATTATGACGCCTGAAGCATTTACAAGATATTTTTAATACGTCATTTCTCAAACTTGCAACTTATTTTCAAAACTTGAAAGAAAGAAAATGCTTTTTGTATTATAGAAATACAATTTATTCCTCTCTGCTTCCAATTATTCGAAATGTTCAAACTTGCAGACGATATTCGAATAATAACGTTAGAAACATTGAATTGCGCGAAGTTTTCAGTTTTTTTTCCCTCCGTTCTCTTATGGATCAGATATCACCTGGGAAAAGAAGCGTCGATTGTTGTAGACATGGCGTCTTTGTTCATGCGTTGAGAGGCGGGTATTGTCTTCGGACTGACAATCGGAGTACATTTATGGAGTGGAAGATTTAGGCCTTTTTAGTGTATAGAATTTCACAAAAAGAGATTATTTGATGCAACTGGAACAGTTTTTTGTTAAAGGGATCATTGTTCAAGGATTTTTAAAAAAAAAGAACTGTGACAATTTAAAAAAGAGTTTATATAAAAAAGTATCTTTGTTATCGTTGTTACGCATTTTTAGAGTACTACATAGTTGATAAAGGCATAGAAAAATAACCAGAAAATTGAATAAAACAAAAAAATATTATACCTTATGTCAGGGCCGTTTTAATTGCATGCAGATGCACAAAAATGTTTTAGAATCCTATAACATACCTTAATGTTTAAAAACGAACAAAAAAAAAACTTTACATACATAAAATAAATCATTTTTAAGATTTGCAATAGTTTTAACAAACTCAAACACATTTTGATTACTCCAAAAACTCAAATAAAACATTTTTAAACTTTTTCATAATTTTCTTTTTAAAAATTGATATGCTAACTAGTTGTAATCCTCAAATAATAAAATAGTTCTCAAAACCATGGAAGTTAATTAAAATATTTTAATTAAATAAAAATATAAGGGTATAACAAATCAAAAAATAATCAAAAGATATGCATTATTTTGTCAAACTAAATAGTTATTAAAATATCTTTCAATGTCTAAATACCTAAAATTTTCATGAGTGCCTAAAGTTTTTTATTGGAATGTAGAAAAATAGATTGCCTTTTTAAGTTTTCAAGATGGTTAACTACTGAAATTATTGGTGCTTGTATGATAATCAATCAATATTTGCAGAAAAAAATGCACATTTTATACAATAGAGTATGATTATTTCAAAAAATATATAAGGCATTGTTGTTTATTTTTAAGTTTTTTTTTAATACAATTTATAAAAAGTAAATTCCTCAAGCGGGGCGCTTGAGGAATTTACCCTGAGTGCCAGGCATCTTCTAAATACGAAATAAATTGGTGATTTTCTAATGTAATCGGTTTTAACAGGTAGGAAAAGAATAAAGTATACTAGAACATTTATTTTTCATGTTCACAATAAGAAATGAAAATTTATATAATAGTAAAATATCTTAATTAAAACATCGAAATGCAAATAAAAAGGAACTGAATATGAAATTAATTAAATGAATGAAGTTGTTCTTTATGAAACTTACGCTAAATTTGAAATGGAACTGAAATTTCTAATGAAACCGAGAAATTTTAAGTTTAGCTCAATGTCTCAAATCAGGCTTATATCAGGTTCTGTATTTATCAATATGAGAAAAAAACTTTTTATTTTATAAACACAAAATTTATAAAATATCTGGAAAAACTATACATGGTATAAAATTAAGCGATGTTAATTGTATATGGTAAAGGTGAAAATTATTAAACTAATGAAAAAATGTGCTAGAAATAAAAAGAAAACAATTATAATAATTGGTTTAGAAATGTGTTACAATTTCAGGCTTAAATCAAGTTCTTTATTTACCAAAAAAATAAAGAAAGAAAGAATATTACTAAATAAATCTTTGAAAAATGTATGCACGGAATGAAATAACAAAAAAGTTAGCTTGTATTAAAAAATAGCAACTCTGAAAAAGTTGAATTAAACAAAAATATTTATGCATTCAATTAAATAAAAAGAATAATTTTTGTTTAGAAATGAAATTTCTGGAAAAAAGAGCATAAAATAGGACACAACATGAAAGAAAAGCTAGAAAACATGCAAATTACTGTATTTCTAGAACCATATTTATGAATTATTAAAAATAAAAATGCATCAAGTAGCACTGTAAAAAATTCCGAATCAAATTACAATAAAACCATTGTCACCTGAACATGTTACGGAACAAGAAATTTAATGTACCACAATTTTACCATATTACCATTTAATGTACCATATTATTATAAAATAACTAATTATTATTATTAAATTATTATTATTAAATAGTTCCTGAGTACGACTTTTTTTAAAACTTCAGTTTCTTAGAAATTATTCAACCGATTTCGCTCAAACTTTGTATTATGCTATGTGTTATGTCACCAGATTTTGTTTAAAATGACGTATAAATATCTATATCTAACGATTCAAATTTTTTTAAATCATTATTAAAAAAATAATAAATAATAAATATTTACTTAACTTTTTTGTAAAGAGTTATCTTTAGATAAAAGAATTTTGTAATTGTGTGCAAAAATTGTTCAATTCATTTTAAAAAGTTCTCGAGATATTGCGAACTAGACAAAAAGTAAAATTAGCATTAAGGGGTCCAAACTTTTGACCTCTCTCCAGACCAAACTATTGAAATCCTTTTTTTTTCAGATTGCGACTACCCTCTATATTTTAGGGATCAGATATCCGAATCGATCGTAAAAAGGATATGTTTATTCAGAAACGGCACAAATTTGAAACTGATTTCGTATCTCAAAATATTGTTGTTGTTGTTGGCGTATGCCTGTTTAGGCAGAGGGGGTGCGATTGCTCTTGTTTTCCAGTGGCGCCATCTATGGTAAAGAATTCGACCTCTGCCACACCGTCTTTGCTTACTTTCTTTATTATACATAATAGTAAAAGAAACTATTTAAATAAATTTCTTTACTTTTAATCTTTTCGACAATGAGGAAGAAATAGAATTTTTGAATTCTGAACACGTATCATAATCTGACTTTTGTCCAAATTGTTAAAAAAAAATGTATTCAAAGCGAAGTTCTTAGGTCAGGGGCTGTTGAGTTAACTAATCCCAATATAGGCATAGATATGCAATTTACTGCGCAGCAATACAGCTACGCATACTGCCATTTTTCATCTCAAAAAACTGTTTAAATTTTTTTTTTCTTCGCATTGTAAAAGAGATATTTTTTTAATCAAATACTGAACAAGCCACGTAAACAAATCGATGTTTTTTAATCATATTATTTCACAAGTGATTTTCCCAAGGTCCAAAAAAAATCGTTTTTAGTTACATTCCAAACCTTTTATTAAATTTCAAACGATTGAACTGTAATGATACTCAATAAATAAGAAAAAAAACAACCAAACTCTTTTTTTTAATATCGAATGTTCGAGTTACAAATTTTCCAACTTTTATTAAGACAAATATAAATGAAGAAAAAAAACCTTCAATTTCAATTTACTTCACTTGAAAAATTTAAAAATTTGAAGCTTAAATAGTTTGGAAAAAAGAAATTGTCGGAAAAATAAATACAACTGATGCAACGGAAAAATAAATACAACTGATCGAGTTAAATCGAGGAATGTTGCGAAATTATGGAAGAGAAAACGAAATGATTCGATTGGATAAAAATGCCGAAGGGGACGTCTATAATTGAAGAAAGCTCGTTAAAATATCATACAAAATCACAGAGGGATGGAAAGAAATTATCTTTAACACCTCGTCAGTACTATTTTCATACCGATTAACCAGTAGTACTGTACTACTGGTTAATCGACATCTAAGTGCTGGCTTCGTATGTTGGTAATTTAACAATAATTAATACTTTATCGAAAACAAAAACAATATTTATTGATAATATAAGTGTACTCGTAACTTACTACATTCACGTACATTTATTTCATATCGGCGTTCTACAAATTTTTCATCACAAAACAAAACTAAGCATAACCGCTGTTGCCATTCTTAATTTACAATATATATGCGATTACATTCGAACTAAACATAATCGCAGTTGCCATTCTTAATTTACAATCTATATGCGCTTACATTCGAACCAAGCATAATCGCTGTTGCCATTCTTAATTTACAATCTATACGCGCTTACATTCGAACTAAACATAATCGCTGTTGCCATTCTTAATTTACAATATATATGCGCTTACATTCGAACTAAACATAATTGCTGTTGCCATTCTTAATTTGCAATATATTTGCGCTTACATAAGTAATCATGGTTATCGGAAAATTGAAATAGTCAGATTATTCGGGACTTTTTCAAGTCCCTGTTTCGATCTATAAATAAAAATCTAATGATAGTGTGGTTGTTTTCTGTTATTGTCGGTGCATTTTCATTGACTGGAAAATCACTTCGTTACGTCCGGTTTTCCTCCATTAATTTCCATGTTTTTTTTTTTTTTTTTTTTGGTTGGCACTTGCGTAAAATTTTATAAAAGTCATAAAGGTATTGTTTTCCTGTAAAACGCTTTTATATCCCAAATTTATAGGTATTTTTCCTGCCATATTCATTTTTCTTATTATGCTTTTCTAATATTATGCTTTTGATTGTTTTCTGAATTGCAAGTTTAAAACCAAAAGAGTTGTTTCTTAATTATAACGTATTTCTATGATATTACCTTATTATCAGTATTATTTTATTACCACTAAAGAGATTCGTTAAATGATTTAGAACTGCTTCATTCACAAATTGTATTTCATACATCCGTTTGTTTGGTAAGCGAGAATATTAAATTACGTTTGTGATTTCGTTAAATTTCAAATGTTATTTAAAGAATGATTTTTGAGCAAAATTATTTATGCTCTCTAATTGATCTTAATAGAATCATAAGGGAAAGAGAATTACACGAGATCGTTCATACCACATACCAATTAAAATTGTCTCAAAACAAATATTTAATTTAAAGAGATGAATGTTGGACGTGGGAAATGTGCAAGCAAATGCAATTTTTCATGGAACGTATATTTAAAATTGTATATTAACTATATATTTTAAATTACATATTATTATTTTAAAGTTATCTATTTTAAGCCATACATTAACTTTCTTAGAAAAAACTGTTTTATTTCAAGAAACAACAATCATTGTGAACAGGGCTCGAAAAAACTCAGAAATTTTACCCGTCCCCGAGGACGGCTTGTCCAACAATGTACTACCCGTCCTCATTTGAAACTAACCCGTCACTTCTAAATAAATAAAAATAATTTTTTTCTTCTTATTTATTACAAACATTTATATAAATTACACAATGAATTAGTAGCTACTAGGATTACATTATACAGTAATAAAAGAAGTACTAGGTAACTAAAAGTAAAACCTAGTATTTCTTTTATGAAATAATTTAAATGACAAGGGTCAAGTTATCTGGAATGTCAATTTATCCGAGGGTACTGCGTTTTTTAAATGAATCAAATATGACGTTTGCCTGTACCACAATAAAGCCTATGATTTACAGAGGTTTCTGCACAGAAATTTGAAAGGGGTTTTCTATTTAGGTGGATGCTCATAATTGCGTTTAACGCTTACGTAATGTGTTTTTTTGTAAGTTCATTGCTGAAAAGTCTCTTTCAACTGCTGCAGTACTCCCAAACGGAAAAAAACTACAATCCACCATGCGCAGTATGTTGCTGTACGGGATTTCTAGATTAGAGGGTCAGTTTAAAAGTGAGGCGCTAGACTCTTGTAAGATAACAAAAATTGAAAGTGTATCACGAACATTAACGGGAAAATGGCTGTCCGCGCGTACGTCTGATTCGAGAAATTCGTTGTCCGCGGGAAAATTTTGACCGCCGAGGACGGGCGGGCGGGTGGTTTTTCGAGCCCTGATTGTGAAGCAATTATCGGCATTGGTAAGCGGCAGCGAATCGGGGTTTAAGCCTCCAAATTAATGTATAAATATTGAAATGTGATTGATATTACATAAAATATGCAGTTGCTGTTATGAAGTTAAAAAGTGTTCTGTTTCATATTTAGATTGTAAATAATGGCATAATATCATTGAAAAAAGAACTTAATATTTTTCTGTTTAATTATCTTCTTTTGACAGATGAATTTTAAATTCATCATCACAATAGTAACTGGGCATTACCAGCTGCAATAACGATGCGCTTATCGGAATGCTTCTGAAAGCATCGAAAAGTGTGTTGAATAACCGAAGTGTTGCATGATTAGACATCGGATAATCAGGGTTCAACTAATTATATTTTTTTTTAAATTGAAACTCAAGGGAAATACAGTGATGAAAAATTATTATGGACAAACTAGAAACTTTAGGGCAGGGATAAGCTGATTGGTAGGGCACTGGGCCCATGTCCAAGAGGTCGTGGGTTCGATTCCCGCAGGCCGAAGACTCCTCTTGTAGTAATTGGTGACTGATGCTTGTTAAATACGTCGAGTCACAAAGTCCTTATTTTCCCATAACAAATCATACCTCTGGGGGTACTGATCCAGGAGTTTCCATGTCTTCTGGATTAGTCCAAAATTACAAGGCTATGGAGTTGAACATTAGTTGTCGTTAGCCTAAAATTGGAATCGTTGAACAGCCGACCCGAAATTGGGTTGGCTGTTCAACGACTGTTCTATAAACTTAACTACTGGTTTGAAATCCATGAGAATTTGACACAGCATTGAAAATTAATAATTTCAACGTCCAAGGTAGCCCAGTAGTTAGAGATTCGGACTCTATTCCAATTGGGCCGGGATTCGATCCTCGATCCTTATAAGACTTACCGAGTGCATGTACGTGCTCGTAAAAATCTGTGAAATTGAAAGTACTGTGGTCGTTCGTTGGACAGTATCAAGGGCTTACTGATCTGGAGAAAATTTACTTCTCCTTCAGATTTTTGTCTATAATTAGGAAGTTGCCCTCTCGACTGAGTGGTGATGTCTATCTGTGGGGTTCTGAGTCCAGACGTACTTTTCACCCTTGCGGTGCTCTTTTGTCAACCGATAGTAACACTTTTCTGACTTATTTCAGAAAAGCAAAATGGCTGGCATGTGTAAGGGTCAACATGGCATGTGTAAGACAACAACAGAATATAAACTATTTCGTGAAAATCTTATTTTTTTTAAACCTCATTTTTATAAGTAAGAGAAAAAGGTCATATTTTGCATGTTATTTAATATGCAAGATGAGAATTTGAAAGGTTACTCAGAGAAACCCTGAATGTTTTTGAGAATATGCACGTTTCAAAGTTCATTAAAGTTTAACGTTCAAATAAATTTGGTAAATACCAATTAACTTTGATAAATAAAATAAAAAATCATATTTTTTATTGTTTTATAAATGCAGATCATTAAGAAAAGTCCAATGGCTGGCGTGACTGGCTTGTCCGAGTGTCGTTGGAAACAACAAGTATTAGAAAATAGAACACGACAAAGAAAAAGATCTACAAGTTATAAAAAGCTTTTTCTGTTACCTTCTTTTTCTAGGGTTTCTTATTCAATAGAGCCTATGTTGAGAAATCAATAAAGAATTTCGGCCCTTAATGGTTTACTAATGATTTTATTTCCTATTTCGGATATCGATCACTTGTGGTCCAGTATCTTAGATAAGCAGTCAGTATTTTGATGTATCGGTGTACTTTCAAATTGAAAATGCAGGTACCTCTTGCCTACCTAACTCAGCTTGAAGGAGAAACTAATGAAATAAAGGTAAGAGTTTAAATCATTGAATGCATAAGATGCATTATTAGAAGAAAAAAAGAGCTAGTCGCTTACTTTGGTGCATGCGTAATTATCTATTAAAATGTTATGCCATTCTGAATTATTTTAAAGTTAAAATTTAAGTCTTTTTGCTTATTGAAACTATAGCAATACTTTGATCAGTACTGTGATGTATGGTTTTATCACACTGAAAAAAAAAGTATGGTAAAAAAAGGAAAACCACAGTAATTTTTAACAAAAAACTTTGGCTATGGTTCTGGTAAAATTAAAAATAAAATATTGTTTTATGATGTTGTCTCATAAAGTTGGTAAATGTGGTCAAATATGTTGAATTTATCATAATACATGGCATAAAAAACCATATAATTGGGGTGAAATTTACTTCTTAGTATAGTATTCTTTACTAAATGTGTATAATAAAGACTATAATTTTGAAAGCCAGAATTTCTGGTAAACCATTATTATATATACAGCAAAATTACCAAATGAATGGTTTAAATAGCGTGTATACACACATGCACTCACTCATATGTACCTGTACATAACCAAAATTATCTTCTTTTTTTTAACCAGAAATGTCATTGACATGCATTGGTGATTTGCTTTCTAGTGTAGAAAAGTCATTGTTTCTAATATTGAACCATAATATCGGTACACGAGGCTATACTACGGTAAATGTGTGGTACTAAACTGAACTCCCGAAGCGCTTTGGTAATGACTTTTGGTTAAATTAACAATAAATATGGTCACATTACCATGCTCTTTGGTAATAAATATAGGCGTATGGTCGAGGATGGTGGTTACGGAGGGGAAAGTGCCCCCTCAATATTTTGCCAAAAGTCAAATTTTTCCTGAATTGATTGCATAATTAAAAAAAGAAATTAATAGCTGAACAAAAATTAAGATTATCACATCCATTATCCTGTTTGCTGGTAAAAACAGCTGTTTGAAAATGCAGGTGAAGTGAATATCGGTATATTTTTTTAAAAGGGTAAAAGGGGTTGTTGATTACTAATTAAGACTTCGGTAATGCACCCATTTACTGGAATGTACTCGTCCATAAGTTTGGTTTTTCAAAACAAGATCGTTTGGTCAAGATCGTCAAGATCCTTAGCACTCGTTAAAAAAAATATCCCTTTTAAAATGTGCTTTTTTTCCATTTTCAAAAAGAATTGCATTTCTCTGAAGGTAAGTGAAATATTTTTATTCTAAGATTACAGAAAAATTATTTATTTAAATTGTATTAACTGCATTAATGTCTAGTAATAAAATATAATTTTATACTACAAATTAATAGTTACTTTTTTTTTAAAATAGTCATTTTTACTCGCATATTTACTAATTTTATCTGAATAAAACATTAGTTAATAAATGTTTTGAATTCAGAAGTTGAAACAATAAAAAACAGGACATAAATGATAATAATAATTGCAGAAAGAATATCCCTACAGATGATAAGGAAGAAATTAAATTCTTACCTTTCAATATAATAAATATCGCCATTAAAAAATAATTTATTTATATTAAACTCTTTAAAAGTTAAAGCTTTTATGCGAGAAACTCATGGAAATAAAACTTAAGGGTGAAATAAAAGAGTATAATAGACTAAGAATATTCATAAATCAATCTGAACTGTCATTAATCTAGCCAAATTAAAATAAAGAATGGAGGTGAAAATATTTTAGTGTTCTTCGTATTTCAATTTCGAATTTTTTTTTTTCAGTGATGTGGGTTTTATTTATTCGATACCTTTTCCCCTTTGGTTGTTTATCTTTCGTCTTTTAAAATTTATATTGATTAATGTAGTTGCGCAGCTTAAATATGAAAGCTTAAAATTAAAATTTTGTTTGGGAAATACTGTTATGAGCACAGCTCGAACATTAAATTGTATGACGTGAGTGTGACATGCATTTTTTACCCTTATATACCAGACCAAGCATGTAAATATTTAGAGATATCGTAAAATATTGCTTTATGTCCTCTCGAATTTTGAAGAAATACTTGGAAGCTGCTGATCAGGAACGCCAAAGGAAATTAAAAAATAAAATTGATTATATTTCATAAGATATAAATATTATTGAATTTAATTATCTAAATAAGAATTTATTAATCGAAGTTTTAAATTTTTTTTATTTCTCTAGTATTGGTTATTTTTATTTAAAAAACGTTTATAGTTCAAACGCACATATTTAGTGTCTTGTGTTAAAGTATTTGACAATTTTTTTTTAATAATTTCATTCTCATGCGCATAAATATCAGTTGTCATAATTGTCTAAAAAATCAGAGTAAATAATTGTCATCTTTTTTATATCTATTTCTAAATAAATACTTTCATTTTAAAATGCCTTTCTTCTTGATTTTATTATTGAATTGCATGACTTATAATACCCGCGGCAGAATCGCAGCGATGCGGCGACAGTGTCGCAGAACGTTACAGAGCTCTTGCAGAAAGATTTTTCATTTGAAAATTAAGAAATTTAGTTTTCTTTTTTATAGAAATTTACACGTAATATTTGAATCACGCATTTGAGTAACCTCTTTTTAAGGAGTTCGATTGGCGTGATTTCGTCGTCGATCGTTTTTTCGGATATTTCATGATTTTAAATTATTTTTTTTTTAATGTGATGATTATTTTCAAAATGCGAAGAAGGAAAAAAATTTGTGCCCCCCCCAACAAAATGCGAGAATATCACTCATAATATTAGAATAAAAAATTGTGTTCAATTAATACATGTTCAATTAAAAAAGAAAATTCTAATTTCTTTTGTGAACACAGCGCTTCTGTTATTATTTTAAATTGGTAATACATATCTTTGCTATTATTAAAAGTGTCTTGCAGAAAGATGTTAGTGCTAGAGAGTTTTGTCGCAGATAGCTCGAAAAAATTCTGCAACAGGGCTTATAATGTCACTTACTTTAATTCATTCACTCTCCAGTGTCCATGAAAAATATATAGAAATTGCTATCTTCTTTTAAAATTAAGCTTTCTTCTGTCACTTACTTTAATTCATTCACTTTCCAGTGTTCATGAAAAATATGTAGAAATTGCTATCTTCTTTTAAAATTAAGCTTTCTTCTGTCACTTACTTTAATTCATTCACTCTCCATAGTCCATTAAAAATATATAGAAATTGCTATCTTCTTTTAAAATTAAGCTTTCTTCTGTCACTTACTTTAATTTATTCACTCTCCAGTGTCCATGAAAAATATATAGAAATTGCTATCTTCTTTTAAAATTAAACTTTCTTCTGTCACTTACTTTAATTCATTCACTCTCCAGTGTCCATGAAAAATATATAGAAATTGCTATCTTCGTTTAAAATTAAGCTTTCTTCTGTCACTTACTTTAATTCATTCACTCTCCAGTGTCCATGAAAAATATGTAGAAATTGCTATCTTCTTTTAAAATTAAGCTTTCTTCTGTCACTAACTTGAATTCATTCACTCTCCATAGTCCATGAAAAATATGTAGAAATTGCTATCTTCTTTTAAAATTAAGCCTTCTTCTGTCACTAACTTGAATTCATTCACTCTCCATAGTCCATGAAAAATATATAGAAATTGCTATCTTCTTTTAAAATTAAGCTTTCTTCTGTCACTTACTTTAATTCATTCACTCTCCAGTATCAATGAGAAATATATAGAAATTGCTATCTTCTTTTAAAATTAAGCTTTCGTCTGCCACTTACTTTAATTCATTCACTCTCCAGTGTCCATGAGAAATATATAGAAATTGCTATCTTCTTTTAAAATTAAGCTTTCTTCTGTCACTTACTTTAATTCATTCACTCTCCAGTGTCCATGAAAAACATATAGAAATTGCTATCTTCTTTTAAATTAAGCTTTCTTGTGTCTTTTGTTATCCTTAAAAAATGATAATTTATTATTTAAAAAATTATTTAAAAAATGATAAATTATAATTTTCCTTATTTTCGAAACTATGAAAATTCATAATTTCCATGTAACTGTCTTTTCAAATCTATTCTTCGCTTCAAATCATATTTTTGCTAGTATTTTATTTCCCTTTTTTTTAATACAACGAAATAGGACATCGGAAATCGTCTTGAAGAAGGGTTCCTTTCATTTTTTCCTTAAAAATATATTTTTTTTCGATTTCAAGAAAACTTAGACGCAGTTATGCGCTTTTGCCAGGACATTGAAAGTATGCGAAATGCTCCCGGGATGGTGAATTCTCTGTACAATTTAGTAAAGGCGTAAATACTATTTTACGCATTTTGATTTCAGTGTAAATAATTTTGTTCAAACATTGAGAACAGTCTCTACTTTGAAATCTACACATTACTTTAAAATCTCCATATTTTTTCGAATATGAACTGAAATAACTCCTTTTATTTATTTATTTTACATACTTTATTCAAACGGTTCACATTTTTACATGCTTTGGAATTTTATGCATTTTGGTTTCAGCGTAAATAATTCTGTTTACATATTGACTACAGTTACAGTTGTTACTTTTAGTTACCTTATAAGATATTTCAGTAGACTTTTTTTAAACGAACTTTGCAGTAAGAAATGGTTTTGCTCTAAAAGTTCAATAAATGTACATTTAGATTAAATGTTTTTCGCCTGATTTTGTCAATATGCTTTTTTTTTAAATGCTGTCCTTTCTTACGAGTGATTATTATAAACGTCATAATATAATGGGTATATTACCTTCGTTAAAAGAAACCTTCACTAAAATGAATGAATATTTGCCTAATCATCATATTTTCTGATTCATTATTTAATTCATAATAAAGTTTTAATAAAAAATAGAAAATTTTTACATTTTATTTTGTTTTTGAAGTTATTTTTCAACACATTTATCATTTTAAAGTAAAAATTTCATGGAAATCAAAAGGCGATCTATTAATATCAACTTTTTTAAGAAAAGATAGAAGATTTAAAAAATAAATTCTCCGCAGAAGTACTAAAATTGTATACACGTGGACAGGAAAATTCAGAAGTTACTATCGCAACCTATAAACATGATTAAGTTATAAAACTTTTATCCATAATTTTGAAATTATCCTTGTGAAACTATATAATAAATACAGAAGTTCGGAAATTGTTTTTTAATAGTGGAGCGATTTAATGACATTTATTTTATATTCCGGAGAACTTAAAACAGTTTTTAGAAGAAAAAAGTAGAAAAATATCTTAAAAAATATTTAAATGTATGCATTATGAATAATTTATGCATAGGTTTCTGCTTGAGATGTTTTTAAATTAAAGATATTTGAGAAAGTTTTATACTTTAAGAAGCAAGGGATATTTTTTGCTACACTTTGTAAACAACTTTTTTTTACACTTCGTTTTTTTACACTGGAAACGTTTTCGTTTTTCGTAATTTACATTCTGTAATGGGGAGCAACTTAATGAATATTATCCCGTAAATTATTATTATTTTTATTATTGTTATTATTATTAAGAAAATAATTATTTTCCATATATTTTGCAAATAACTTTTTTACACTTTGGAGAAGTTTTCATTTTTCGTAATTTACATTCTCTAATGGCGCTCAACTGAATAAACATTATGCTGTAAATAATAAGAATTATTATTTTTATTGTTATTATTATTAATAATAATAATTATTTTTTTACATATTTTGCAAATAACTATTTCACACTTTGTAAACGCATTTGTTTTTCGTAATTTACATTCTGTAATAGCGCGCAACTGAATAAAAATTATGCCTAAATGATTATTATTATAATTATTATTATCATTAATCATAATAATAATAATTTTTTACATATTTTGATAATAATTTTTGACATATTTTGATAATAATTTTTTTACTCTTCGGAAACGTTTTCATTTTTCGTAATTTACATTCTGTAATGGCTAGCAACTGAATAAGCATTATGCCGTAAATGATTATTTTTATTAATAATAATCATAATAAACTCATTTACGAGAAAAAAGTTTCGCAACACTTAAAAAGAAATTAATTCGCCATTAAATTCTAACATCGGTAATTCGAACCATAATAAAGTGCAAATTCTCTGCTGCTTTGATACTGCTTAAAATTTAACAGCATCCGTTTAATTTTAACCCTCTGTATCGTATAAATATATGTAAGCGCTATGCTAGGACTGACTGATGAAAATATTATAAAGATTTTTAAATATTTCCATCGAAAAAAAAAATTAATAATTATGAACTTATTAATTTTACATCTGTTCAAGTGCTGAATGTTACATGATGTTTCAAAACTGCTCAATAATAAAATCAAGTTTGATGAAAATGGTTCTGCACCTGATATTAGTTATCAATTTAAAAAATAATCTTTTAGGCACATCTAAACTATTATTTTTTATAAATATATGGAAGCCCGCAGAATTGTCTTCAAATCATGGTTTATGAAATCTGGTCATTTTCATGTCAACATATTTTCCTCTTTGTGGTAGATTTAGTCTGTGCATATTCAGGAATAAATGCACAAGATACATCGTGCATAACGTAAATAGTTGAACAACAAAATCAATTAAAAAAATATCTTGAACTTTTTTTTTGATAATTTCGTAATATCAATCAATGTTTTTAAAAGATTTTTTTATTTTTACGAGCTTAGTAAGATCAAGTCATACGCGCAACTGTCAAATGGCAAAGAATTGTAAAACAATACTAGTTTTCACTATTACTTTACTGATAATAATATCTCAGTATTGTTTAGATAAGAAGGCAAGGTTTGTTTGAACTGCAAGTAAACAATCTCGAGGTTTCCTTGTCATCTTGCCATGCACTAAATTATAAGATAAAAGAGTGTTTACAAATAAAACGCTGGCGAATTTAGGATCGATAATTTATATGTCTTAGCAAAAGTTTTCAAAAAATGTTTATTTATTCATATATTTTAAAGATATTAACATTTTCTATAAGTAGTTGAGAAAATTTAAAAAAAAATATATGCATTATAATAAAACTTTTTTGCCTGAATGCAGATTTTTTTTCAAAAAAAAAATATTTTTCTTGCTTGGACATTTTTTTAAAACTAAAAATTATTATCATTGCTCTAAAAAAAGATTGATTTGTATGAGCACTAAGAAACTCTCATAAATTATTATTTTTTTAAATTATTTTTGGGAAACAAAGCAATACGCGTGCCTTCTTTTTAGCAATACTATGAATTTTTCCTTTGAACTTAATCCGTGGCTTTAATATTTTTGCTTTCACGATATTAATTCATGAGAGTCAAGATGTAGCACAATCATAACTGTAATTCTCGAAAATAATTATTAATGGCGCTGATACTTTTATTATCATTCTAGGAGAACTAATATCCTGCCTTTTCACTTTTTTTATTACTTTTCCTTTTTTTTTCCATGTGACTTTACATTAAATTATGTACTCATATACATGTATTTTCCACATGTAAATTCAACATGTTTTTCCATCTGCTAATCCGTGCAAATACGTGGCTAAAATTATTTGCAAAACAGGCAATTTATGTTTCTCTTTTCTATTTTGTATTTTTTCTTAAATAAACATCTATTTTCTAAAACTTTTTATGGTCAATTTTTAAAATTATCCAGTATAATATTACCTTGCGCACATCCATTTCGGGCCCATCCTTGTTAACTAACAAATCAAATCACTTCAGCAGTGCAGTAAGAACGACATTTTAAAACCCTCTTGTTACACTCAATTTGCGCTTTTGTTTTCATATTTTGTAATCTGGCAATCTATCTGCGAAAACATTTCTAAATCATTCTTGAAAAATTTCCGTCCATGTAAGTTGATCTGATTTCGCTACTAGCTTTATAGTATATTTTTATAGTGTTTTTTCTTTTTATTTTATTTTATTTTCTGTTTTTACATGTTATTTTTACTTATTTTTAATTTTTGTGTTCTTTTTTATTTGTTGTAATTTTTATAAAAAAAAATTTCGTGTAGTGCTCTTTATAAAAAAATTTTATGTGTAGTGCTCCTCACACTATTGCATTAATATATTTTGCTTCGGCTTTATTGATACAATATCAGAAAGCACTCTGTTTTGCGGATAAAATCGTGTGGGCTGATGAAAATATTATATCTTTTTTTTCCGGTTTCTTAAATAAAATTTCATCTTTTTTTTAAAAACTGTTGCTTGTTATTTTTTTACTTATTATTTCCCCCCCTCCTTTTTCCTTCTTCATATGTCTATAATTTTTCTTTGTTTTATTCTACATTTTGAATATATATATATATATATATATGTCAGTCGTAACCTTTTACAAAAGAAATAACGCAAAATTCTACAAAACTAATTCACCATTTTATTATTCTTCTTCATCCATTGTTCAAAAAAAAAACCAAAACAAAAAAAAATGATCATATCTATAATATCAAGCTTTTAGCTCGCAACATCAGAAAATGCGTGTTATTACATCACGTGACCCTGACACCTTCCCCCCAGAGTCATATTAGATCCAAAGATCGAATATGGCAAATAATTTAAGGGTCACACTTTACACATAAACAAACTATGTTTCACATTCACCCAAATATTCACTGAATCTTAGGTTTAACTTAACACTAGGTATTTACTTTAATCACCTAATAATAATAATAGGAAAAAATGTTCAGAGTCTTATTTTAGTTTATATTTACAGTCTGGACAATGCATCTGCATTACTAAGTTTCGATCCTTTGATGTGACTTGCCTCAATATCATGGCGTTGAATGGCTAACGCCCATCTCTGCAACCTCGGGCTTTGGGGTGTCGCACTCGTCAGAAATACTAGGGGATTATGATCAGTTAATAAAATAATCTTAGCACCACAGAGTAAGGTTTCAAATCTCTGCAAAGCCCAAATAATAGCATAAGCTTCCCTTTCAATTGTAGACCATTTCTGTTGAGTTGAATTCAGCTTCTGGCTACCGAAAGCTATGGGACGAATATTTCCTTCTTCATCTAACTGACCTAAACAACATCCGACCGCATTTTGAGATGCATCCGTATGCAAGTAGTATGGTTTCTCTATGTCTGGGACTTGTAACTCTGCGATCTTACATAGCGACGTCTTCAATTCCTTGAATGCCTTCTCAGCTTCTTCGCTCCAAGGAATCTCATTAGGAACTTTCTTTTTAGTAAGCTCTGTTAGTGGAAGAGCAATCTTTGCGAAGTTTGGAATATACTGCCTGTAAAAGTTGCATAATCCCAAAGCACTTCTCAGTTGTTTTTTGGTTTTGGGTGCCTCTAATTTCTGTATTACTCTTATTCGTTCTTTGTCAGGAGCATGTTTACCTGAACCAATAATATGTCCTAAGTATTTAACCTTTTGTCTAGCAAATTCGCACTTTCTCAAGTTCACGGAGAAATTAAAATATTCCAATCTCTTAAAAACTTCTTCAAGATGAATCAAATGTTCCTCCCACGTATCAGAAAATACTGCTAAATCATCGATATAAGCACAAGTGAAATCAGACATGGACTGAACCACTTTAGACATAGCTCTTTGGTAGGTTGCAGCAGCATTTCTTAATCCAAAGGGTAATACATTCCATTGGTACTGGCCTCGGTGAGTTCGGAATGCTGTGAGGTGTTTGCTGCCGTTCTCCATCGGTATAGCCCAATATCCCTTCAACATATCTAGCACAGTAATGAATTTCTTCTTTCCTACTAAGAAATTCAACTCCATCATATTTTGCATTGGATATGCATCCGGAACGGTAAGAGCATTCAAACTTCTGAAATCAATGCATAACCTGATTGTTCCGTCTTTCTTATGAACACATACTACCGGGTGTGCTATCTCACTTACCACCGGTTCAATCAGTCCTAACGCTAGCAATTCATTGATCTGTGCATCCACTTTCCCCTTTAAGTTTTCTGGTATCTTATACGTTTTTGGTTTCATCGTATCCTCCTCAGCTTTCAGCTTTATCGCATGTTTCCCAACTTTAGCTATCCTTATCTTCCCCGAAAACAACGTTTTGCGTCTATGTAAAAGATCTTTCAATTGATTTTGTTGCATTTTGGGTAAGTAATCCAAATTTAATCCTTTCAATGCTTCATAGCTTTCCACATCTGTAGGAAGAGTTGGTGTTTCGTATATTTCACCAAATTCATCATCAATATCATAGACAACTCCAACTGTTTGAATTCTCGCTTTGTATTCTCTCATTTTGTTAACATGCAATAATCTTAAATTTCCTTCAGGCATTTGCAAATAATACGAATTCGGTTTCACTCTTCTAATTACCTTTACTGGACCTATCCATCTGGCATATAATGAATTGGATGAATCATGCATTAGCACAAGTACTTGATCTCCTGGCGCAAATTCCCGGTATTTTTTCCTTCTATTGTAATATTTGGCATAATTACTTTGTTGCACATCACTTGTTAACCTTGCCTTTTCGGTTGCTATTTCTAATTTTCCCTTTAACTCTTTTAAATATTCCTCCGCTGATCCTTTCATATTCAAAGGTAAAAACATATCTCCGGCCCAAATTGACTTCAAGATAGATAACGGGCCTTTCGGTTCTCTCCCGTACATTAGCAGAAAAGGTGGTACTCCTGTAGTTGCATTTGGAACTTCTCGATAAGCCCATAGTACAAATGGTATATGTCGATGCCAATTTCTTCCTACTTCTCTAATAATGTGATGTAGCATATTTTTGAAAGTTTGGTTCCATCTTTCAATCAATCCGTTCCCTTCCGGATGGTATGGCGTTGAAAATCGCGGACAAGCTCCTAAAACCTTCAAAAACTCTTGCGTTAAACTTGCCGTAAAATTTGTCGCATTATCCACCACGATTACTTCTGGAATTCCTGTCCTACAGAATATTTCGAGCAGTGCTTCACATGTATTCCTTGCCGTTAACGATTTGAGCGGGACTGCTTCAGGCCATCTTGAATGTTGGTCCATCAAACAAAGGATATATTTATGTCCTTGTGCTGATACTGGATCTAGAGGACCAATTAGATCTACGTTCACCACTTGGAATGGAAGTTCAGGACGTGACACAGGTGTTATCGGAATTTTGTCTACTGAACGAACAACTCTTCTACCTTGGCACCCATGACATGAGCTACAATAAGCTTTAATTTCCTTGACCATCCCTGGCCAATAAAAGGAAAATTTAATTCTTTGAATTGTTTTATGAGCTCCTAGAAGTGCTCCGAATACTGACTCGTGGGCAATTTCTAGTATTTTACCTTTTCTAATTTCGGGAATTACTAATTGTTGTATTCTATTCCCGTCCAACAGCTCTTCATGGCATAGTATATTATTTTGTATCACATACCCTCCTTTATTTTGCTTCCCCAATTTCCATGCTTCTTGGAGAGTATCGCAACTTTGTTGTTGTATCTTGAATCGTTCGGTTTCATTTCCATTCTTTTTATCACCGCATTCACCTACTGTTGGCTCCTGCTGCTCTTCTCCGTCACTTGCACTCATATATAACTGCTCCTTTCGGGAATCTGATCTTAGCTTCATAGCAGCAGTAAAACTGGGATTGTATACTCTTTTTTGTTCTAATAATGCCTCATAAGTTTCAGCATCCAACAAAATGTCAGCATTTAACCCATTGACGGCTGCTATCATCGTTTTAATTATAGGCGTAATATATCCTTCCGTTACCAAAGCGATTTCCACTTCTTTTAATTCAGCTTTTAGACTTTCGCCAAACGCAGGTTGTAGTATTATATGTCCTTTGTAATCCACTTCCTTACCCACTATATCGTTTTTAAATACACTTATTTGTGCACCAGAATCTACTACAGCTTCGTATTCATTTCCATTATATGAAATTCTAACTTTCTTAAGGGCAGCTATTTTTGGTTGAACGCCTTTACATTTTTTGTTTCCTATCATGACTTCACCGTTAAATCTTGCAGTGACTACTTTGCTTTCGATATTTCCATTTCTGAGTACCTTAACTTCGGATACTTGCCCTTCCGATACTTGAACCTCGGCCACTTTGCCTTCAATGTTTCTTCTCCTCTCTTTATTATCTCGACAAAATCGTGCCAAGTGTCCTACTCGTCCACAATTAAAACATGTGACTGGATTTTGGGAAGAACTCCGCTTATCAATTCTGCCATGGTTGTTATGCTCATGTTTATATCCTTCTCCAAATGTATGATATCTTCTACTAACCATGTTTGGTTTTTCCCGGTATAAGTTCCTATATGGTTGAGAAGCAATGAATTTAGTAGTTTGGTTATATTTCCTTGCATTCTCGTACTCGTCTAACTTCTCAGCAAGTGTGTCAACTGAGCAAATTCTACTCCACTCATCAATAAAATGATTTTGTATGTCTCCAGGTACTCGTTCTTTTATCTGTTCGACAATGACAAGTTGTTTCAGGCTGTCGAAATCATTAATTTTTAGTCCCGAAACCCATTCGTTAAAATAGTTCGCCAATTCAAATCCAAAATCTCGCCAAGTGCTCTCAGCCGCTTTACAATGTCTCTTAAACTTTATTTTAAATGCTTCTGGGCTCAATTTAAACCTTTTCAATAACATACATTTTACATGTTTATAATCATTTGCTTTTTCTTCAGGCTCCCTTGCAATTAAATCCGCCATTTCTAGAGGCAATAATCCAACATGATGCGTTACCCAATCTTCTTCTTTTATATGGACTCTTCGTGCTTGTCTTTCAAACAATATTAGATAAAAACTTATATCACCTTCTTTTGGATCAAAAGTACGCATTAATTTTTGCAATCCACCAGGTACATGTTCTCTTGTTTCTTCATTTCGAGAGCTGCTCGTCTCTCCTATAGTACCAGTATGTACCAATGAAGCTTCTATCTTCAACCTCTCCAATTCATATTCCTTTTCTTGCCGCTTTAATTCATCTTCCCTTTCCTGTTCTCGCCGCTTTAATTCACCTTCCCTTTCCTGTTCTCGCCTCTTTAATTCATCTTCCCTTTCCTGTTCTCGCCGCTTTAATTCGTCTTCCCTTTCCTGTTGCTTAATTTCATACTCTTGTCGCCTAATTTCATCTTCTTTTTGTTGGCGCTTTATTTTTTCTCTTCCACTAACTATTCTTTTTAATAATTCCTTCACAAACTCCTCTTCGTACTCCGTACTTGCCAATATAATCTTCTTTAATTCGGTAACTCTCATGTCTTCCGTTGCCGTTTCTCCTAACTCTTCCGCCAAACACTTCAAATCTACTTTTAAAGCTCTTCCTAAAAATGCCATTTTTCACCTACTACTTTCTAAACTGCACCTTCTTACAAAAAAAAAATGCCACTTCCTAAACCAATTTCAAGACAATCTAAATAACTCACTATCTTCCATCAAACAACTTGAAATTCATAGAACAAACAACTACCAATCTTTTATTTCGAAATCCATTGGGGTTTCCCCGCACATTTGTCAGTCGTAACCTTTTACAAAAGAAATAACGCAAAATTCTACAAAACTAATTCACCATTTTATTATTCTTCTTCATCCATTGTTCAAAAAAAAAACCAAAACAAAAAAAAATGATCATATCTATAATATCAAGCTTTTAGCTCGCAACATCAGAAAATGCGTGTTATTACATCACGTGACCCTGACAATATATATATATATATATATATATATATATATATATATATATATATCTAATGATTTTTTAGTAAATTAGTACTGAGAGCAACATGATTGAAGAGTCCAGTTGTGCATAATCTTCTTTTATTAAGTTGCGATGGTGAAATAGCAGTTTAACCCCTCTCCGAAGCGGGAGAGGGGGAACAGATATCCCGTCTAAGCTGACGGATTTTATTTTAGCAAGATAAACATCAAAAAGCCACGCAAAAATTAGCGCTCTGCATTTTATAGGATGATTAAACAGTGTGAAGAGGTCCCAGTCATATGCTTTTTCTGTATTCTTACGCTTCATCAATTTATTTATTACTCAAAGCAAATCGTTTAATCTTTCCTTATATGGAAGTGAAAGATCTTAAAATAACTTCTCTTTTGAAGTATTAATCTAATTATTATTCATTGGCATGTTTTTAGCCTTGAAGTCCCAAAATAGAATTTCTACCCTTATCTTTTACTAAAGATATTTAATGAAAAGGAATGAAGTTTTAATGCTTTTATTAATACAAAAGTATTTAATTTTTGTATTACATCCCCCCAAAAAAAATTTTGGTAAGCCCAAAAAAAAACTTTAGAATACTATGAATACATAAACTTAATGTTGATATGACTGTCCTCTTTCCTACTATAAATAACCTTTTTCCAATATGTGAAAAAAATTATTTACAGCAACAACAATAAAAACATAATAATACAATTTATCTATTTAGTGAACTAAACAGAAAGAAAAATTTAAACATTTAATATAACTATTCTAAAAAACTTTTCAAAATTTTTCACACAAAAATATACAAAATTTTTATGCAAAACGACCTGGACAACAAGTGTCATTTATTCAGAATTTAAGATTCTGTATGGTTAAAATAAAAAATATTCACAATTTTTATGTGAAAGAGATGGACAACTAAGTGTCATTTAATCAGAATTTAAGATTCTGTATGGTTAATGGGGTTTTTTACTTGATGAAATTCTGTATTCCCCGTTAAAATGGAAGAAAACAGAATTTCATGAAGCACTGTGTAATTGAGAGATCCATACTGGATAAAACAAAAATAGTTTAGAAAGTTTTTTCTCAGTGTTGAGAAAGAAAAAAAGTTCAAGTTACTTCGCCCTCACTCCTAACTGATGCTGAGGTAAACATCTCCACACCACGCGATTCGGATCTCTCAAAAATATAGGGATTACTTCTTCCCTTGAAGAAAGTAAAAATTTCTTTTGGTGACTATTCATGATTTAATTTTAACATTTGTGGGCTGTGATATTTCCTAAGCTTTGAAACATGTACTATTTCAAAATTTTGTTTACTTAAATTATTCTTTTTATTTATTTTGTAATTAACTTCTGAAATTTTTTGAAGAATTTTATACGGTCCACTAAAAGGAGGTGACAACTTCCTCGTATTAGGATAAGTAAATTCTTCAAACAGAACTAATTCATCATTTTTAAAGTCTATATCTAAAAATCTAGAATCATAATAAATTTTATTTCCTTCATGATATTCTCTAGTTCTTTGAATTGCTATTTTCTTAGCTTCTTCAACAGGTGGATAGACTTTTTCATTTAAGGGATTTTCGTAGGGGAGTCTACCATGCATGAGGTATGCAGGTGGAAACTTTGTTACAGAATGGGGAGTTAAGTTATAAGTATTAACTATATCTTTTAACAAAACAGGCCAGGGAGTTTTAGTAGGTTTTTCATTAATTTTACATTTTAAACGGGTAATTATTGTTTGACCAAGGCGTTCAACCTTGCCATTAGACTGCGGATGATGTGCAGTTGTCAATAATTGTTGAATTTTATTATGTTTCAAAAACTTTTTAAAATGAGAAGAAGTAAAAGCAGCGTTTCGATCACTTAACAAGGATTTAGGGATTTGATTTTGAAAAATTTGATGCAAAAAATTTGTATAAGTTTCTGAGCTAATGGATTTTGATGCAAAAGCCCAAATGTAGCGTGTAAGGTGGTCAATAATTAAAGTTAAATATTTTTTTGTTGAATTATAGTAATTCAATCCACCAACACTATCTATTGCTAGTAAGTCAAAAGACTGATTAACAGGGGGTAAGGATTGTAATAATCCAAATCTTTTTTGTCGCGGTTTTTTATTTAATTGGCACGTATGACAATGTTTACAAAATTTTGCTATATCTGAAGTTATGTTGTTCCAATAATAAACAGGGGTTATTAAGTTAATCATTTTCTGAACTCCTGGATGATTAAATTTATCATGAGCACTTTGCAGAAGTTTTAATCTTAACGAAAATGGAACAACTATTTTAGTAAAATTTTTCTTACGTACACACAAAACATTATTGATATCAACAAATTTACCTTGTAAGTTATCTTTCCTTTGAGCTTCCACTATTTCACTCAAGTTCAATAAATGTGAAACATGAACATTATTATTTTTACTATTACTTTGGACAATTGAATGTGTTGCATCTCTCGAAAGCCAATCTGCTTCAAAATTAGCAGAGCCTTTTGTGTATTTAATATCATATTCATACATACTTAACAATAATGACCATCTAAATAATCTTCCTTTTAAATTTTTAAAATTTTTTAGCCAAACTAAAGCAGCATGGTCTGTATGTATGGTGAATTTTTGTCCAAAAAGGTAATGATGGAATTTATTTAAAGAATCTACAATAGCAAGACATTCAAGTTCTGTAATTGCATAGTTTTTTTCATAGTCCCTTAATGAACGAGAATGAAAAGCTACAGGATGCAATACACCACATTCATCTGTCTGTTTTAGCACACATCCAATTCCAACTAATGATGCATCAACAAAAAGATGACATTCATGATTAGGGTTAAAAATTTTCAAAATTGGTTTACAAATAATAGCATTTTTTAAAAGTTCAAAAGATTGTTGACATTTTTCTGACCACACCCATTTTACATCTTTCTTTAACAAGTTATTTAAAGGATGTCGAATACTCGCATAATTATCAATAAATGTATTGTAAACATTTATTGATCCGAGAAATCTTTGCAATGATTTTACATTTTTAGGGGGCACTAATTTTTTAATCACTTCAATATTATGGTTATCGGGTGATACAATTCCATTTTTAATTTCATATCCTAAAAATTCTATTTGTTTTTGCAAAAATGAACATTTTGAAAGTTTTAATTTTAAGTTTTCCTGTTTACAAATATCAAAAATCTTTTTAAGATGGGTTAAATGTTCATCATAAGAATTAGAAAATATAATGATATCATCAAAATAGTTTGTAGCAAATTTAATTTTATGTTTATTTAAAATTCTACGAACTGTACGTTGAAAAATGCTCGGGGCATTCTTCCAGCCAAAAGGTAATCTTAAGTATTCAAATAGACCATTGTGAGTAGCGAATGCTAATTTCTCAGTGTCATCAGGATGAATACGAACATGATGATATCCCTGTGATAAATCTATTTTAGAATAATAACTACTATTAGACAATTTTTCTATTAAAGTTTGTATTAAAGGTAGAGGTTCAGAATCTGTTTTTGTAATTTGATTTAGTTTTCTATAGTCGATACATAAACGACTCTTTTTATTTTCATCTTTTTTAAAAACTAAAGTTACTGGGGCAGCATAAGGGGATGAACTTTCTTTTATAATGTTATTTTTTAACAATTCCTCTATTTGTAAATCAATTTCTTGTTGTTGTTTTGGGGATGTTTTGTACGGCCTTAGAGATATAGGTAAATCTGAGGTTAACCTGACTCTTTGCGGTTCCATTCGAATTTCTCCTACGTCGTGTTTATGTTTTGCAAAAATATCATCATAACTTTCTAAAATTTCTTTTAAGTCCACATTTTCTATTTTGCTTTCATTTTTTATTTTTTCGTCGATATTAACCTGATAATGTGTGCACCCATTACCTAGATCTATCTTCGAATCATTTGAAATTTTTGGACATTTTTTCTTTTTCCTATTTGTCCTTTTCCTTTTATTTTTGTTACCCTTTACATTATTTTTTTCAATGCTTACTTTTACTGAAACATCTTCAACTTTTATTTTTTCAACATTTTTACCCTTAACATTTTGAGAATTGTGCTGTCTAATGTGCAAAGATAAGTTGTCACTGTTAAAATTAGCAGAGGTGATCAATCTCTTACCAAATTGAGTAACAACTGGCCCGACACAATCAATAAACAAACAAAACTCTTTGCAAGCCTGCAACCCAAGTAAAGCATATGGTAAATCAGTATCAATTACAAAAAACTTAACTGACTTAACAATTTTGCCTAATTTAAGGGGAAACTCACAAATTTTGTTAAGTGTTAGTTGTCCTTTCGTTTGGGTAACCTTTAATTCCTTACATTTTTTAATAGGAATATTCAATTTTAACACCAAATCTTTTGGTATTACATTTAATGTTGACCCGGTATCAACATTCAATAATATCTCTTTTACTTTTTCATTTTTATTTTGTTTTGGACGTCCCTTTACGTATTCATTTTTCACTTTATATCCATTTAGGTACCTATTTTCTACTATATATCCATTTTCGTACTCATTTTCAACTATATATCCGGATATTAGTAATTGCTATTGATTACTTGTCATATTTTGAACGTTCACATCAACCACATTACTAGGGTTGTTTACACACGTGGAGCCCATGTGAAATTGATTCAAAAGTCCTTTCTTTGAGCAATATTTACATTGATTCAATGGGTTCTCCTGTGTAGTATGATGTATTTTGGGTTTTGTCACATTCGGGGTTACATTTTTATTTTTAGGACAAGCCGGGGCTTTATGTCCTGGTGCATTACACTTAAAGCACTTAATGTCATATTTCGGGTTTTCTAACTTCCTAACATATGGTCCCTTATTAGCTTGAAATTTATTTTTATCCAAGTCACTTTTAATTTTTTCATAAAGTTTAAGTTTTTGTTTAAATTCAAAAAGATTACTGGCTCCATAAAGAACTGTTTTATTATTTGTTTGGTCTGGTATTCCTTGAATTATATAAGTGATTAGAGCTAAGTCATCAATATCACTTTGAGTAGCTATTTCTCTCATTTTTAGGAAATATTCTTGAAGAGTTTCATTATACCTTTGTTTTCTTTTTTGCAACATTGCATGTACTTCTGCACTATTGCAACTGAGTCCAAATTCTTCAAGCAAAAGATTTTTTAATTTTTCATACGAATTTAACTGAGTTTCACTTCTAATTAAAGTCAATGCGTTACCTTTCATGCATCTTTTTGCAAATAAAAATTTTTGCATATCAGACAATTTAAATAAATTAGCATGAGTTTCAAAATTTTCAAACCAAGAATTTATGTTATCATAGCGATTTCCATTAAACATAGGGGTAACTGCTTCAATATCTGAAAAACTAACTACTAATTTTGTTTCATTTTCCCTATTTATATTATTACTAGAATTTTGACTATCGGACACCATATCTTCATCAACACTAATTTTTGTACATATAGAATTTAAATTAACTTGTGTAAATTGATTTACACAAGTTTTAGTTGGTAAATGTGGTTCAAAATCAGTTTGAGTGTGTTTACTCTCAAACTGAGTAGTTTCCTCCTCATCTTCGGAGGGATTTTCCTTTACGATCGAATTTTTTAAGTGATTAAAATCACATAAACAATTTAAAATATGCTTGGCAATTTCCTCCTTATTTCCTTCACTGGAAATATTTAGAATGTCTGAAATTTTGATTAAATCCGAAAAATTAAAAGTATCACAAATTTCTTTCAGTTTGGTTGCAAATTCATTAGTGTTAGCTTCAAAAGAAAATTCTGAAAAATTAAGAATTTTGTTACGGTTTAATCTAGACAAATCATTTGGAAACAAAAGTTTAAATAATAACTTAATTTTGTTTGCCTTCGTTACTTTAATTGACGTTTGAACCACATCTATTTCTTTTAAAAACATTTTAAAAGCAGTATAAATGCACTATATCATAATAATTAAACTATATATCATAAAAATAAAAAAAAAACAATATAAACACAAGAATGCACTTCATATTATTATGAAGGAGAAAGGAAAAAAAAATGCAGATATGCACGGGATTTATCTTTGTAATAATAATAAAAAAAAAATAAGCACTTTTATCACACTTCGAAGGAGGGAAAAAAAAAAAAATCTTTTTCCTATAAAGGAATTTTCCATAGGAGCAAAAGCTCCTCTAATTTTTCGAATAAAAAACGTGCACATATAACAAACGCGCACATTTTTCTTTTCTTCTTTTTTTTATTTTTTTTTTTTTTTCTCACAACATCTTGATTAGGACTTTCGCACACTTGATTAGGACTTTTTAAAACACTAATCGCACACTTCATTGTTTCTGAGGGCACTAACAGGCATTGTAAACACAAACGTTTTCATGGCTGTCACAGTCTCAGGCAAAATCGAACGATCTGTCTCCAAGCGAAGCATTCTGGTACCGTAAATTCACCGATGAAGCAATTTTTCTCCCGAATAGGGTGAGGAATCCTTCAGACGGCGTGCGATTTCTTTCGGTCCAATGAAGCTTTGACAAGGGGGTGAAACACTCATCCAAGATTTTTGACGAAGGGATGAGGAATCCTTCTCGACGAGGTAGCGGTCACGTTAGGCCAAGTCCCACGAGATAGTATTGCACAAAAATTTTCTTTCAAGGGGTTTCCTGCACAAAGCAAACATCCTGCGAGGCTTCTAATGATTTTTTAGTAAATTAGTACTGAGAGCAACATGATTGAAGAGTCCAGTTGTGCATAATCTTCTTTTATTAAGTTGCGATGGTGAAATAGCAGTTTAACCCCTCTCCGAAGCGGGAGAGGGGGAACAGATATCCCGTCTAAGCTGACGGATTTTATTTTAGCAAGATAAACATCAAAAAGCCACGCAAAAATTAGCGCTCTGCATTTTATAGGATGATTAAACAGTGTGAAGAGGTCCCAGTCATATGCTTTTTCTGTATTCTTACGCTTCATCAATTTATTTATTACTCAAAGCAAATCGTTTAATCTTTCCTTATATGGAAGTGAAAGATCTTAAAATAACTTCTCTTTTGAAGTATTAATCTAATTATTATTCATTGGCATGTTTTTAGCCTTGAAGTCCCAAAATAGAATTTCTACCCTTATCTTTTACTAAAGATATTTAATGAAAAGGAATGAAGTTTTAATGCTTTTATTAATACAAAAGTATTTAATTTTTGTATTACATATATATATATATATATATATATATATATATATATATATATATATATATATATATACATACACAACTTTATTGTGCTAGTGATCTATGTGCACTTGGATACAAAATAAAAAATTTTTTGAGTGCACTATACAATTTGATGGATGTTGAAGTGATACGGTATTGCTTTAAAACATTTTTTTCTCACTTCTGTGCATTTGAAAATAAATAGGTTCACAAATAAAACATGGGAAATAAAATATTTCGTTTTCATTAAAAAAGCATCAATCCTTCTTTTTCCCTTAATCTATTTCAGGACATCCAACACAATTTATCTTCTTCAAGGGATAGAGTAAGTACATTTAATATTCGCTGACGCTACACTTCTCGTGAAAGTTACAAAAAAAAGAGTTTTTCTTCGTCTCTCCGCTTGACATCTCTTTCCGCTAAAATCTTTTGATTGGATTAAGGAAATGGATTTTTTCTTCTTTATTTTAAATGAAAGTGGCAATTTATCCATCGGATGTTGAATTTCTGTCTTTGGATTGAAATTTTTTTTTTTAAAGTTTCTGTTGCGAAAATCTCGAATAAGCGATTTAAACTAATGCTTTACTAAACTTAATTTAATATGCTTTAACTATTCTTAAAGTATTTTAGATCGTTTTTATTGAAAGTTGAAATCGAATACATTTTAGGGGATTTCTTTTTAGATTCCAAGAAATACCTGCTTTTAAGTCTTTTTTTGAAAATTAATTTCCTTTGAGCTCTGAGAAAAATACTTTAATAATTGATGGCAAAATATGTGCTTAGAAAACGAAAATGTGAAAGGCAGAAGCGTAAGAAAACTGAGAAACTTGAGAAAGGCAGAATATTTATTTCGTTTAATGTGAATTTGATATTTCCCATAAATATTAAATTTTTTTATTCGTTTTCATGAGTAATAAGATTACAATTATAATTGAAAACATCTTAAGATGTTTAGTAGTGGTTGGAAAAAAATTATTTTTGCAGTTTTTCGAAGAAAAAAAAATTCTGTACCGTCAAAAGAATACTCTAAAAATTATTCACCTGAAAACAAATGCAAAACGTGAAAAAAATCAGCTATTAACTTTTTTACACAGACGAGATATCGGTGTGCCTTATACAATGTACCTTATATTCCCTTATCGGTGTGCCTTATATTCCCTCAGCGTTTTAGAAGGGCGGTACTATTGTACTATTGCACTATTAGATCAGTATTATTGTACTATTAGATCAGATTATTAACTAGAGTTGGGATTTCTTTACGTATATTTTTATTCAAGATACTGAAATATAGTATATTTTTTATAAGTATAATATGTTTTATGAGTATAGTATAAGTATAGTATATTTTAGTATATTTTTTTCAAGATACTGAAAAGAACGGAAAGTTTTTAAAATCGGAAAATGACTAGTACATCTGTTTAACGATAAGTGTTAGCTTAAATTTAAACACATAAAATTTAAAACAGTACAAAAAAATTTTAAGTTTCCTTTCATATTTGCTCTTTTAAAAAATAACTCTTTTCTTAATTTACTTTCATACAAAATGTCAAAATCTCTATTATAATGTTTTATTTTTAAATGGATTATGTCTTATTTTCTTAATAAATATAAATATGTACTCTTACATCTGGATAAATTATGTGTACTTAGAATTAGTTTACATTTAAACCATTAGTATACCATTTAAATAAAATAAATCCACTGTTTAGATAACAACACACTGGAAAAATTAATTAAATTAAGGTAATTAAATTCATAATTCAGAATAAATAGATAAATTAATTATGATTACTATTACAAATATTTATTTCGTAAGGATTATTCTCAACTGGTTAAATTTTTATTATTTTCTTTTCTTGGGGAATGGGGTACACTAAGGAATTTTTCAGAGATTTTAAATTATATCTTTATCATTTTTTTTGTAAATAAATACCTTTTTTATTTAAAAATGCATCTTTAAATGTTTATTTTCTTATAATTTTCAGTTTAAAATATAAAAATAAATGTTTTGAAGTTGTTTATAAATCAATTATTATTATTTATTATTTTTTTCTACTTTACTTGTTTTTTGAAGAAAATTTTTACACAGATTATCTTTTGTTTTTATCCTTTGATTATTTATAAAACCTTTGATTATTTATCTACAGTTTTTAGTTTTATTGTTATATTGATAATAAGTGAGAATTATTTTTTAAAATATACACATAAAAAGTATTAGAGGGTATAGTTTAAAAAAATGAGGTTCATGTTCAATAATTATATAATATTACACATTTTGATCAATTTTAACCTTTTTCGAAACTAAAAGTGTTCTTTTCTGTGAGGAAGCAACCTACCCTTTTTTATTCCAAGGGAGAACTCTGCTTTTTATATATTTTTCTGACTCTCTGATAATTATAAGCAAAATTATGCTCGTTTTTTTTTAATTATAAAAAACAGTCTAATAGTTATCAAGAATATCTATTTACTTATCAAAATTATATTCGTACTAAAATGTAAAATCCAAAAAAAGGAGAAAAAAAAAATCCAAATTGAAATTTTATATTGAAAACATTTAAAACTCGATCAATAATTGATTTTTTAAATTAAGTAAATGTTAATGATGATTAAAAGTTTTTCTTAGATCTAAAAGACTGCAAATACGTGCAAAATTTTGAAATTGTTTGGAAATGAGCCGTAAATGAAAGACTTTACCTTTAACGCAGAATAAACACTGTCGTTTCATGTTGCATTTCACTACCATAAATTATCAAAATGCTAAATATAATATTTTTTTTATTTATTTTGTCTTAAAATAGTACAAAATAATGAAATAAATATAAAAATTATGTTTAATAAAAACTCTGCATCGAGAGGTTAAAGATTTATTTTTGTATTTGTATTATGCCAAAGAAAGCACACATTTAGACGAAATTTGATTTGAAGCTTTATTTAAACTAAGGGGCTGTTTTTTGTTAGAATTTAGATATAATTTACTCTAAAAGTGGGAATCGTGTACTGACCATTTTTCTTTTGCAGTAATCCTTCTAATTAATACGCAGGAAAAAAAAATCGAAAATCTTGTAATATTTTTAAAACTGTATAGAGTTGCGGGTGTATTTCTTGAGAATTGAAATAGAAAATGTTTTAGGGATGTTTTTCGCATGACAGTGTAGGACCTGTTGATAGAATAACGAACATCAACCAGCACAAGGAAATATTAAGTTAAACAAGATATCTCCATTTAACGATAGAATGTTCTCACATGATTTGACTTCTTGCATGAATAAATAAAAAGTGCAACATTTTAATTAAAAGACAATGCAATAAAATTCCTAATGAACTTTTGCTTTTCAAAAAGGGTGTTTAATTTAATTATCACGCTCACTACTGTTCATACTTAACGCTGCTTTATGTGTTCTATCGGAAGTAAGGAATAACAATTTTACAAAATAGTAATAATAATAATAAAATACATCTGAATAAATAAATAAATAACAGAATTTCTATTAGTTACGATCAAATTCAATAGACTACCGTCTGCTTCACTTGTTTTCGGTTGAACGCCTATGCATGAATCCAGACCATTTCCTTTAGCCTAATGATTGGAGTAGCTCTCATAGCAACGTTAAGCATCGTTATCAAAGCAAACAAAATTTACATGCAATGAAACTTATATTTTCCCAAGATTATATTGAGTTGATAATTATAGTTCAATAATCCTGTACGGAGGTTGAACATGAGCTACTCTGTTTTAATGTCCGTTTATAATTTTAAATTTGGAACTCGAGAAATAATATATTTGGAAAATCGTTTGAAGAACTTGTTTTGAAGAAATCGTTTGAACTTGTTTGTAGAAATCGTTTGAACTCTTTTGAAGAAATCGTTCGAACTTGTTTGAATGAATCGTTTAAATTTGGGAACTCGTTTGAAGAAATCATTTGAATGGTTACTATTAGTTTCCCTCGGTCTATTACTACTCGGTACTATTAGCGGTGTTCATTAGTGCATTAAATTCGTTTTAGAAGGAATAACACTCGATATTCCTCCTATAAACGAAATGACTAAGAGTACTTGCACACTGTACCTTAAGCAATTCGACAATTTATTTGAGCTTGAAATTACGAAATAGAATCTGCATGATTAACTTTTATGAGGAAACATTATTATGCCTGATTACAGTTTTTTTTTTTTTTTTTTTTTTTTTTTTTTTTAGTTTCACGTCGTCTATTTTCTATTTGAGCTCAAAGATAATTAAAAAAAATATTCGAATTAACCAAAATTCGAATTGACAAAAAGTTTTTATTCTTTATTTTTAATGCAAGTTGAAAAATTCTAACTAATATCTCATATTCTATCGCTATATCTCTTCTCTTCTTATTATTACTATCCACTTAGTACAGAATTTCCTAGTTCTTTTTAAAGTGCTAATCTGTTCTACCCTTAAAGGAGATATTTGGTAATATGTTCTAAATATGTTCTAACCTCTAAGGTTCAACCAGGGATCGCGGACCTGGGGGGGGGGGGAGTCACATTTCATAAATGAAAGGACACAGATCCCTCTAAGATTATAATTTTTCTCTCAATATTTGCGTAATTAAATTTGCTATTAAAAAATAGATAATTCCAATAAAAGGTCTGTATTTCAAGCGAGCTTTAACATTTCCTTGGTGAAAACTGCTACACTTACTCATCCCTTCGCAGAGGGGAAGACTAACGTCCCTATTGCTGACCGATGGGAAAATTCTTGGTTTCAAATGTCACAGCGAACAAAATAAGAAAAAACCAGTCAGACAGAATGAAACAAAATACAGTTAAATGAGATATAAATAGTTTAGAGGTAAGCAATTTCTTTTAATAATTTTATTTTAATTTAAAAACAGTTCGAATCGTGAAATTAAATAAACTCCATAGTTTATCTCCTGTTTTTAAAGATTTTTATCACAATTTCTTCGCATTAGTGGTCAAGATGAACCTCAAACCTGGCAAAAGCCTAGTGTCTCAATTCCTTGAGTTAAAAACGTAAAACTCCATTTTATTTGTATTTTTTTTTTTGCTTCAAGATTATGTTTCGATCAAAGTGGATGCTGCCATTCGAAAGTTTCGTAATTTTTTCACCTTAGCCGTGATCATTTTTGACATTATTCTTGAGCACATAGATCATAATGTCTCTGTACCAAATTTTATTCCCTTCACTGAAATGGTATGCTCTCCAGAGCATCATATGTCGGTGAAGTTATTTCATAATCATACTGTATAACGAATTCTTTTACCCCTTACACTCCCGTTGTTGTTTTTCGCTATAAACGTATATTCTAATAATATACGTTAATAGCGAAATATAATGAATCTTGGAACTACTTCTAAAGTTTTTTTTAATATAAAATTTGAAATTGAACAACAAAAAAAAATTAAAAAAATTAAAATTAATTAATAATTTTTAACATTGCTGAATCTTTGTAAAACCATGATCAATTCAATGAAGGGTTTTGATTTTCCAACTATAGAAAAATAGTGAAATTAAAAGACGTTCAGTTTTCAATTGAAAGACGTTCACACTGTGGAGCGTGTTGAACCATAATTTCGTTGAAATTTGCTTCTATCTTAATATGGTGCAAAGTTTAACAATATTATCATTCTTCCTAAATTTTAATTACGAAATGCAACGGTTCATTTTGTTCAGAAATATGGTTCAGTGTAGCACCTTATTAAGGTTCCAGAAATTTTGTTCTGTATTATGGTTCAAGATACGGATATTATGGTTCAATGTTAGACAGCTCATTCACCAAAGAGTGTTGGACAACTCGTTTCTGTTGAAGAAGATTGAACATCAGACCGCTAGGTGAAATTTTTTTAACATGGTTCGGCTTTTTCTCATCATTTTATGCGAAAAGTAAATTTAAGGAATACTTTGTAAAAACTAACGTGGCTGTTTCAGAGTGGCCCGAAAAATCTCCAGATTTAAATATCTTTGAGAATCTATGTGTATCGGCAAGCAAAGACTTATAAAAAAAGGATTGTAGAACAAAAAAATTCTTTCATTAATTCAAATACGGCGTAGAAATGAAAATGTTAAAAGCAATAGAAGTCTGGCAAAATCTATAGTCAAAAATAAAAGAAACTGCCTCTGGAATCAAAAGTAGGGTGCATTAAGTAGTTATTCAGCCTCAAAATGTATTATTAATATTTCAATAAACTGTTGTTTAACATTTGTTTTCTTCAATTAATACAATCTTTATTATTTAACCTCATGCATTATTTATTCATATAACTTATGTATGCCAGAAAAGCGCCTTAAAAATTTCCGCTATAATATCAATAGATATTGAGTATTTTTGACGGATTACAGTAGACTAACTTCTGACGGACTGTAATACTTAGAAACTTTCTGTTATTTTCCCACTCATCAAATTTTAATAGTTGTAATCTAGTTCAATCCAATAAATCAATGTCAATTTTTCCTAACAGTGCTATATCATTACAAAAAAAAAGAGTTTCTATGTCTCTGATGGTTGTTAAGGACGTATGATCGTTTCGTAAAAGCTGATAAAAATACATCAAAAATAAAATCAGCAATTGCATATTATTCTTAGACCTAGGAAGGTTTTAAATATGGCGGAAATCTATCTTAACAGGTCCGAGGGCGATTTAAAGGTAAGTGTTTATACCTTAAAGCATAATAACACTCAAATTTCAAAGAGTAGGGAAGTTTTTGGTCTAATTTTTTGCCTGGATTAAAATAATACTTGAGAAAAATAATAATATGAAAAATATTTTAAGTGTTTCAAAGATACGTAAGTTTACTAAATCGTAATCTTTCAGCTACTGAAATAATGAAGTTAAAAGGAAATTAACAGAGCGATATAATATATATGTTACCGGCAAAGTGTGAAATCCGGCATTATATAGAATGCCTAGGCATTCTGTATAAAGCCTAAAACTAGCCGGCAAAGAATGAAATGATTTATATTTCACACATTGCCTAGGCATTCTATAGAATGCGAAATGAGAAACAGGCAAAGTATGAAATAATCGTCCTGATGAGGTTATTATGTAAATGATGTGCATATTACTGTGAATGACAGAAATCGGTGGTTGTTGACTTCCACCGGTGAATGTTGACAATCACATAGTAGCTTTGGTGAATGTCCGAAATATTTATTACATCCGATTTGATATTAATTTATTAGAGGATATAATTACATTTATTCGATATTTTAATACTTACTGACGATAGATCAGAAGAACCATCAGTGTAGGGTATACTGGTCAATGGCACTTGACCTTAAAAAAACATCAGTGTAGGGTACACCGGGCAAATGTATACCGGGCAGTGGCACTTGACCATAAAAAAGCATCAGTGTAGGGTATACCGGGCAAATGTATACCGGGCAGTGGCACTTAACTAGACCTAGTATATATTTCGGACATTTACCAAAGATCTAGTCCTACTAGGTGTAGTTAAGTGCCACTGTCCGGTATACATTTGCCCGGTATATTCTACACTGATGTTTTTTTAAGGTTCAGTGCCACTGCCCGGTATACATTTGCCCGGTATACCCTACGGTGATATTTTCTTAAGGTCAAGTGCCATTGCCTGGTATATAATTGCCCGATACTCCAAACACTGATGCTTTTTCTGATCTATCGTCGTCAGTAAGTATTAAAATATCGAATAAATGCAATTATATCCACGAATAAATTAATATCCTATCGGATAAATATTTCGGACAATCACCAAAGCGACTATGTGATTGTCTACATTCACCGGTGAAAGTCAACAACCTCCGATTTCGGTCATTCACAGTAACATGCACATCATTTACATAATAACCTCATCAGGACGTTTATTTCATACTTTGCCTAAATAGCATCCGGCATTATATAGAATGCTGTTTGTTCAGACGAAATTTTGGTCCGTTAACGAACCCTTCCGCATAATATTTTAACTTAAAAACGTCCTTCACAAAAAGGATTTTTCTTTTAATCGGACCCTTCACAAATTTGTTTATCTTCGTTATTGTTTTGTTAATCTAATAAACCCTTCCCAAGGGAAAAAAATAAAGATGGATGTATACGAATTAAGTTTTGTCTTCGGCAGACGCTTCTTCCTATTTCCGTCCGAAATGAATATTCTGCGTTCAGAAGTATAGGCTAAATACCAACTCTTTGTATGTTGCATCTCTAATTTAGAAGCAGCAATTGCTGTTCATTTTTAAAAATTAATTTTTTTAAATTTTTAGTTTTACAGTGTTGAGCATAATCTTGTATCTCTTTACAATTTAAAAACTCCTTGAAAAAGTGTTTTACAAAACGGACCCTATTTGCACAAATTCATAAAAGCAGGACCCTGGTTGAAAGAATGTGACTTCGTTTATTTTATATTCACAAATTACGAGTAGTTTTTTCACAATTTTACAAAAACGGACTTTTCACAAAATGTCTGGACAGACCCCTGGTCTTGTCAAATGTACCGTGGAATGTAGCTTAATTAGTTTATCTAGTGGGGCCACCTACATTGAGAGATATAAAATGTTAGACTATTTTATGATACGCAGCTCTGTGGTGCTGCCAGCTATATGTGAATGAGAGTTTCGTGTTCTTATTAAGCAGGATCACATCCATGAAACCCCTCATAAATTGAAAGAATATAGGAAATGATTCTGGTATCAAAGCTGGGATTCGAACCCCCGAACTAAGTGTTTTCATAATCTATTCTTATTGCTATAAGATTATTAGGCACCCACTATTTTGTTACGCATCCGATGATTGGAAGCAAAAATATGAATTTGTAATCCTTATCACGTGGCATAGATTACAGCTCTCGAAGAACGTCACTCGATTCTCATTGGATGCAGGCTAGTTTGTGCCTATTAAACTATATTTCTTTAACCATATAAGGTGACAAAAGTCAATAAACAATTTTTCTCATAGTTAACAGTTTTGAATACCATTTTTTAATATTTTGACTGTTTCTGTAGAATATGATTAAATAAAAATTAGATAAATTGATTTTAAAAAATTTTTTTCAAAGAAATTTCTAACAGTCCACGCACTTTACACCTTTGGCCATATCAAACTGTTAATATTCCGATCATTTACTTGTCTTGCTATGGTGAATTTTTTTACTTTTTACGTCAATTTATTTTTATATATACTTCTACGTCATATGCTCTTTTACTTCAATTTATATGTAATTAAGTTTCTCATTCATATGCTGCTTTATTTCATGCGTCATTTTATTTTTTTATGTCATTTTATTTTGTAATGTGCAAACACTTCAGTGTCATATGTTCAAATATTTCAGATGTCAGTTTACACACATTTATTGATTTCATTGTTTATGTAATTTCCTTTCGTTTTTTATTTATCATTTAATTTCCAATATCAGCCCATTTCATGCGCTATTTTATTTCACGCATGTGTTCTTTTTTTCACTAGTCATTTTATTTTGTAATTCCATTTCATTCCATACTTCAGCCTTTCTTTATTCGTTGATTATTGTCAATTGTCAATACCAAGTGGCCCAAAGAGAGCAAATATAGCTCTCTTTGGGCCACGTTGTATTGACAATTGAGTTTGATTTCAAATTTTAAATGTTGTAGATTTGTACAAGTTTACGTAATGACTAGCTTCTATACTGCATATAACTAGGCTAAAAAGCTATAATTGTAATTGTAAACTATAATTGTAAGCTATAATTGAGACGCAGTGGCCTAGGGGATAGAGTGTTCGCCTCCCAATAAGGTGAACCAGGTTCGAGCCTTAGCTGTGGCTTAGTTGATACTAATTCTGCTACCGGTTCGCGCCGATAACAGTGCTGACGTAAAACATTCTCAGTTTTTGACGGATCATGGGTTAGAATTCCGTTGCTGTTGGGCTAGCCGAGAGTTGTTTTTGTGATTTGCATCTCCGTGTAGCGCAAGTGCGGGTTATAGTCATCATGGGTTAGAATCTCCTGCTTACCGTGGGAGGTCTTCGTGGTTTGTCTTGCCGTGTAACGAAATTTGGTTTAATTTCATCAAAAAATTCCTCCAAGAGGGCTATTTTGCGCCCAATGCTTGCTCCATGAGTTCCCTTGTCTTTTGGGTTGGGTCCAAAATTACAACGTCGGTTATAAGATTAAATTGTTAAATGTTAAGAACTATTGTAAAAATAAAACTGAGTGTTTTCGTTCCAATGAAGAAAACCGGGATATGTCCATTGGTATTGTGGAAATAGGTGCTGTAATAATAGGTACCTAAAATACTAATAAAAGCACTTCATAAATATACTTTGGTATTTATGTTTTTAAAAGTATCCGAAACAAATGAGTTATAAAGTTTAATTATAAACATTTTGCATTTATGGACAGCATTTATGAATGTTAATTTTAAGTTTGATTCTGAAATATCTTACAAATTAAGAACGCTATTTGAGATAAATTAGAAATAATGAAATACTTTTAATAAATTTGAATCAAGCAAACAACATAACATGAAATAAGTGATTTACACATCATCTAGTAAATATATTTGAATAAAGTTTCCTTTCAATGTTTCCCTCTTTTTTCGTCTCAACCATAATCTCTTTTTATTTAATAAAGAATGCATACGAAGAGATTTTATTTTTATTTACTTCTTACTTTTCTGACAAAACAATTACGCTTAGTTTCGTAACTCGGTTACTCTATAAAATGCAACTTCTTTAGTGTTCCTTTATTTTCTTCTTAACATTCAAAAACTAAAAGACATAGGGTTGTAAATTAATTATCTTAAATTTAGCAGACAAACTAAAACTAAGATTTCTGCTGCTTCGTTGCGTTTTTCTTTCACATTGTAAAAACTCGAAATAAACTTAAATTAATTTATTGAGTTTATTTATTCAAAATGAATTATTATTTTTTTTCTTTAGTGAGAGTAATGTAAATAGTTCTTTTAATAATTTAATAAATAGTGACTTTATATAACATTAGAACTTAGTTACATAATGACTATACATGATAACTATGCATAATGACTATACCTTTCAATATTTCGTCTCATATTAATATTGTAAGACTTATATAAGTTAATAAAACTATGCAAAGTTAAATTTATTCATTTTGTTAAATATATTTTAGCAAAATATATTTTTATAAAATATATTTTTTGATAATATTTATAAATATCTATAATAATCATATTTTTAGATTGGCTCTGACTTTTTATAGAGTGTACAGTTCTTTTTTATATAAAGAATACACATATTTTTAATGTATGGAGCATAATTGTGGTGCATAAAAATTCAGATTAATAAGTAATGCTATTAAATTTTTTTAAAGTAAAATTTTCAAATGAAAATAAAATTATGTACTGTGAAAAATTGCGCTGAACGGAAGTATTATGCACTAATTTGGTTCGGTACTATCGGTTTTCGGTACTATCGGTTCGGTTTTCTTCGATACTATTCATGTTGTTTTAAAAAAAAACATGAATGGTAGGATAAATAAGTAAAGATAAAAGAAACAAATGTCGTAGGTGATGCGTCCCTGTAATCATTGCTTCGGTATTCGATTTCGAATCTATCATTATTTCTTTCGAATTATTGTTTGGTTTCTTAGAATTTTTGCTTCCCAAATTTTGTTCGAATTTGTTAAAACTGACTTTTAGCTGTTGTTTCGGAATGTTCTACTCTTAGATTATCTATTGTTCTTTTTGCTCGTTTTTGAGGCTTTATAATAAAGCGATTTTTAAACTATTTATTCTTATTCTAAGACATCAAATTATTTCTTTGAACTTGGCTTCTTCCTTGCAGGTTCCTTTAATGAATATCATTCAGCTCTTAAAAGTTGACTTCTAACTACTCTTCCGTATTATTAAAATGCTGCTATTTAGGTTTTTATTCTGCGTATCATGTTTCTTTCATAAGATTTTTAATCTAGTCGTTTTGAATGTTGAACTGCGATCTTTAAGCACTTCCATCTGATTTATTATTGTCTTGCTTTTCAAGTCTTTTAAAATATTTCAACCAATTCTTTAAAATTGTGTGTTTTAACTATTCATTCTGAATTTGTAATGTGGTCCGTGTACTGTTCTTTTTTTTCAATGTTTTCTTTTGAAAATTTTTTTTTAAATTTTTACTCTCCTTACTTTCAAATGGCGTTTAAGTTTTCCTATTCAAAATTCAATTGCGGATCTGTAACTATTCCTTTTGAATATGAATGTTTTGAAGCTATTTCAAAAGTTTTCTTTCCATACTTTTAAGTGTGTTAAAGGTATTCCTCCTGAATGTTCATTTACGGATATTTCCTACTGAATTAATGTTCTGTTTTGAAGTTTTTTATTCTTTACTTTCAAGTGGTGTTTTAAGTTTTCGTATTAAATGTTAAATTGCAGATATGTAACTGTTTCTTCCAAATCAATGTTCTCCTTCGAAGCTTTTTTAAACTTTTTTCCTTTCATGTTTTCAAGTGATATTTGAAGTATTCGTACTGAATGTTTATTTTTGTGGACATTTCCTACGGAATCAATGTTAGGTTTTGAAGCTTTTTTTTAACCTTTCCTTTTCCTGACTTGAATGTGATATTTTTATACTAAATTTTGAATTTCAGGTATGTAACTTCGTCTTCTGAATTAATGCTTTCCTTCGAAGCTTTTTTTAAAAATGTTTTCAAGTGGCGTTTTAAGCATTCCTACCGAATGTTCATCAGCGGACATTTCCTACGGAATCGCAATGTTCTCTTTTAAAGCTTTTTTTCATCTTTCCTTTCTTTATGCTAAGTGGTATTTTAAGTTTTCACACTGAATGTTCAATTGTAGATATGTAACTGTTTCTTATAAACCAATCTTCTATTTAGAAGCTTTTTTGAATTTTTCTTTTAGATAATTTCGAGTGGTGGCTTAAGTATTCTTACTGAATGTTCATTAGCGGACATTCATTTCTACGTATGCAATGTTATGTTTCGAAGCTTTTTTTAAATCTTTCCTTTTCCTGACTTTCACGTGGTATTTTCATACTAAATGTCGAATTGCAGATATGTAACTGTATCTTCTGAATCAATGTTTTCCTTCGAAGCTTTTTTTAAATTTTTTTAAAAATGTTTTGAAGTGGCGTTTTAAGTATTCCTACTGAATGTTCAATTGCTAACATTTCCTACGTAATCAATGTTCTGTTTTGAAGCTTTTTTTAAATCTTTCCTTTTCCTGACTTTCACGTGATATTTTCATACTAAATGCTCATTTGCAGATATGTAACTGTATCTTCTGAATCAATGTTTTCCTTCGAAGCTTTTATGATTTTTTTTTAAAAATGTTTTCAAGTGGCGTCTTAAGTATTCCAACTGAATGTTCATTTGCGAACATTTCCTACAGAATTAATGTTCTGTTTTAAAGCTTTTTTTCATCTTTCCTTTCCTTATTTTCAAGATGTTCAATTGTAGATATGTAACTGTTTCTTACAAATCAATGTTCTCTTTAGAAGCTTTTTAAAAATTTTCTTTTACATATTTTCGAGTGGCGTTTTAAGTATTCTTACTGAATGTTCATTTGAGGGCAATTCCTTCTGAATCAATGCTCTGTTTTTTTTAAATTTTTTTAATTCTTCCTTTTTCTGACTTTCAAGTTGTTAAATTTTCATATTAAATGTTCAATTGCAGATATATATCTGTTTCTTTTGAAACAATGTTTTTTTTGTATTTGGGGTATTTTTAAATACTATTTCCAATTCCTATTTATATTGAATCCAGTTCAGTACATCCACAAGAACTTAAAACTGACAGTTTTCTTGATCCTTCTAAATAAACTCTGCTCTTTATTTCCTCCTTACAAATATTTAAATATTAATCACAAACGGAAAAAAAAACTTTCTATCATTGTATGGCAGAGACCTCCGAGAGATTAAAAACAAATATTTTGAAGAAGCTATAGCGTTTTTTGAAACTTTCTTAGAGACTTTATTCGTAAACTACATTAAATATGCATTAATTTCTGAGGCTAAAAAATATTGGAAAAAAAAAAATAAACTCACTCCGTGTTCCAAAACATTTCAGAAATATTTGTCATGCATTCATAATGATGTAAAAACATAATTATGCTGGAGTATACGCTGAAAAGTCTTTACAACTTGCAAATTTATGTTAAGATTTTTCAAAAACACACTATACGTGTAGATGACGAAGATTATGGCTTAAAAATGACTACGTGCTTTGAAATGATGATTATCCAGCACTATTTAACGGTTTATGTATCTTTTTTTACATCTTTATTGGCAAATATTCAAGCAAAAAAGATAAAGCAAACCAAAATTTTCCTTATTTTCTTACGAGACAATATCCATATTTTTCATTTCATTGCGTTTTGCTTTTTTTTGGTATCGATTTGTTTTTGGTATTTGAATTATTTCAATACTAAATCAAAGTAGATCATATTGAAATCGTTTTAAACTTCAGTTTTTACGATATCAGCGTGACAATGAAAAAATGATAGTGGAAAAGCTGATCGAGGAGTTCTATAAAA
Organism: Parasteatoda tepidariorum; assembly: GCF_982258835.1. Classification (NCBI taxonomy): domain Eukaryota; kingdom Metazoa; phylum Arthropoda; class Arachnida; order Araneae; family Theridiidae; genus Parasteatoda; species Parasteatoda tepidariorum. The sequence continues at coordinate 63,593,028 of NC_141762.1, read as the reverse complement.
TTCTATATATTTTCGAACTTTCCTTCACGAGTTTAATTTGTTATGGTATTCTAGTATTTATTTACTTATTCATTTGTTTTCCTTTTGCGAATCTAAAACCTCTTTTATTGAGTTAACTTAAACGCATTGCGACCCAGCTATCTTAATAATTTTGGAAATTATTGTTTCAAAATTGGTGCTATAGAGTTTAATTCACACTTACTCGGAGTATTCAGATGTGTATTTATGCATTGCTTGTTTTAAACAGTAATTTCTTTGTTTTTTTGAAATTCTGTCTTCTCGCCTGTTAGTGATGGGGGGCCACTGAGATCCTGCACGGCGTTCAATAAGACCGTTATGAACCCATCGATTCCATATTCTGCTAACAGTCATGGGATATCAACCAACGCGAGCAGCAATACTTCGGTATGATAAACCGCAATCCCGGTAGGCCACAATTCCACCTCGATCAAACTCCGGCACGTACTGGTAGGCATTTCTCCTTCTTACACGAGGCATATCAAAAACTTTTTTACTCAAGAACAACGATCAAATTCAATTTCTGTATGAGAAACTTGCAGTCAAATCTCTTTTTTTTTTAAATACACATTGTAGGTGTCGCTACCACCGCCTGCTTCGCATGAATGCGCTGATTAGCTAATCATTTGCTAACTACAACATGCTTTATCCGTCCTGCAAATTTCACGTTCATAGTGCGTCGCCTTCCTGGTGTAGCAATTTTAATAGCCAGTAGTTTATATAGTATATATATATATATATATATATATATATATATATATATATATATATATATATATATATATATATATATATATATATATATATATATATATATATATATATATATATATATATATATATAACACTTAATAAGAAACAAAAGCAGGGCAGCCATCCCCTCTGCAGAGGATCAAATTTGCGATGACATGTCTTCAGATCATACTCAGGAAAGTTTCCCAGACCGTCGCCAATAGCCCATTGTGCAGCTCTAGTGTGACGTAAATGAAGTACCTACCTAATAAAAAACAAATAAAAGTCATAAAACTCATAATCTGCGCAGTATGTATTAGGCACTCATTAAACTGTCAATAAAGTCTTTTGAAACAACAGTAAAATTTCTGTAAGCTTAAGTTAACGTAATGTTATTTATGTAATTTTCGTTATTTAAAAAAGTCAAGGTAATAAAGTCAAACAATCAACGCATTAGTCGATAGAATCTATATCCGATAATTTTATAATTTATAAATACAAAAACATAATAATAAATGGTATAGAATATAATTTCAATTAAAGAAATTAACATAATATCATTTATTTTTCCTTCAATATCAAATGACTAGTAAATATAATCAAAAAATTAGTTGATAGAATGAGACTATCAAACTTTTGAACTTTAATGATACTAAAACAGCTGATGCTAATATTACTTAGGTAAACTATCTAAAAACAGTCTGCAAATTAATTTGGTAAGTTTGCCTAGCTAGTTCGTCTGCAGATTAGTTGCGTTATGTGCATATTAATGACTTTCATGCTTTATTATTAATAGTAATACTACAACCACGCGGAGTACATTCTAAGCAATTTATAATTTTGCTTCATCTTTAAATTAGCTTCGATAATGAAGGTATATAAATAGTATCGTTTTTTATATTACTTTAGGAAATGAAAAAATGAGATTAGGATCATGAGAGTTTTTCAGACATTATGAATGATATTTAATAAAAAAGATTAAAAAAAACATTGATTATCGATTAATACGATCATTATTTATTACGACTTTCGATGTTTTTTTTTCCTTATATGATTCCCTTAATTCTTTTTAGTGATTTTGAAAACATAACTTTTAAAATTCCAGTTATCATTTTTGCTGACGCTATATATTTACCAAACAACCATAAGCAAACATCCATTAGAAATATGATATAAAATGTTTCTCAAAATAAATCCAAGCATTAAAAAATATTCTAGTTTAGAAATTAAAAAAAAAAACACGAGAAACTTAAAAAAAATGTATTAGAAGTTTTTTCATCCAGTTGTATTATTCTAATATAAATTTGACATTAGCAAAGAATATATTTTAGCTTCTTTCTTTTTCACTCTGGTTAATATAACAACGAATTCAAAGACTGCAATAAAATCATAATTAAAAATACATATATCTTCATAAATATGACATACCATATGACAATTAAAAATATATTTGCCAGATGATTAATTTAAAAACTTTAAAACCAAGATTGGAACAGAAAGAAATTTTTCAAAGTATTTTGATAACTTGTATCCTTAGAGATTTTTCTACGGACATTTGACTTTCACGATCGATAAAGTCGAAGAAAAAAATTGGAAGAAAAAGAACTTAAAACTCTTTTTTATGTACAGAGAATATTAAATTGGAAGGACATTTTACACGCATAACATATTGAATCCAGGGATCCGAGTTTATTGATTTTTCCGGGTGGAACGGAGCTTAATGTTTCTTGAAGGAGGGCGAGAGATGAATCGTACACAGCCTTTATCGTTTCTGTTTTTGGAACGTGCTCAAATGGAAAATTATGAGAAGTTGAGGCTGGCTTGTTTATTGTATCGAACAATCCTTAGATGTATTTTTAAAAAATCTAATTCTGAAGTTGAGGCATCAAATTTACTGAAAGAAACAAATTGGGATCTGATTATAAATGTTTTGATAATTTTTTTTTGGTATTTAGTGAAAGAAGAAGCAGACTTTTATGTGAGGAAAGAAACGCCATTTTTTTTTTTAAATGTAAACTATTCAGAAATATTTTCGTAATGGTATTTTACTCTTTTTCATTTTATTTATTTAATTTTTGTCATCTTCAACAACCATAGTATTCACGCAAGTTAATTTGTGACAATTGCCTGAGAATTATCTATGAAACGAATTGGAGAAATGCAAATGACGTCATCATAGGTAAATAGTAGGATTTGTCAATTCAGAAGCCAATCTGGTTCAACACACAAGCGTGACGTCACTTATAGGTATCTAATCAAATCTGATTCAAATCACATGGTTAGGGATAATTACTTCACTTCTTCTCGAGTAGCAAGTACCCAATTCTAAAGACAAACGAAATTTTCAGTTAAACAGCTGAAAAAGCCTGATACGGAAGGTAATCCACTAAAAAAAAATTAAAAAGCCGCCACTATTTAAACTCTAAGTAAAGCTTTAATTTAATTTGATTTTTAACTATATGTTCTATTTTTAAGTAAAGAGTTCTTACGATTCAATTTTATCGTGTATCGAAGTTCAGAAAACTATGCAAGTCGCAGTATAGGAGTCGGAACTCGCGCTTCTACGGCATTATGAAGCAATTTCTTCATTGTGGTAGGCATCTTGTTTCCACATAAACATAGCGAAATTAGTGCATACACCGTTATTTTGGAGAACGTTGTTTCAAATATTTAGATCACGGGAAGGTCTTGTGTGGCTTAGAAACTTTTATATAGAGCTAATATAAAAAACAAATCCTAATTTTTCCAAAAATGAGTGAAATTATTTTTAATAACATTAAAAATTAATTATAATTTCTACTAATCTTATTACAATATATTTATAAATGTTGTAAACTGTAATTTGTTCCAAGAGGGTTAAAGCTGTGTAAGTTTTATATTAAGAACATTTTTCATCATCAATACATTCTCAGTTATGTTGTGAAGTGTTTTCTTTTTCATTAATAATTAGCCTACATTTGTTCAAATAAAATGTCAAGATGACTTATAAGCCTTTTTAAAATATAAAATAAAAAAATCATTTGTTGTAATGAGTGTTATTTTATTTCTCACTGTTTTGTATGTGTAACTTTAAAAAATATTTTAGAGTTCAGGTTAGTGAAGAATTTGTCTTAAAAAATAATAAGAATATTTTATAGCAGCTTTTCTTAAACTCTAAATTCTTATGAAACTGTTAGCACTTCTAAAAAGGAGGTTTTTGTAAATGTTTTATATAATATTAAAAACATTTAATTAAAAATTCAGTAAAATAGAACACAAGTAAATATATTAATGCTTGTGATTTGTTTCTATTTTTTAAAAAGTTAAAACTTTTGCAAAATATTTGGTTACAGTGAAAATAAGAATTACAGTAGTCGTAAATGAGAACAAAAAGTTCGCAAGAAAAATTGTGATCAGAGCTTTTCAATTTTGTTTTTAATGTTTTTAAATTAATAAAATATATCAAATGGATTACTGTTGGCCAATGATATAAAAATATATTACGAGATATGATAAGTTAAAATCCCTATTTTTCAATTCTGAACCCAGTTTCAGACAACTATGCTCAAGCGCGCTATTTCAATAAATATTTTTTATTAGCGCTGTGACATATATTTTTCACAAATTTAATTTTTCTGTTATTGTCAAGGGTTCTGAAGATATCCATAAAGTATTAGTATTGTTAGTAATTAAATTGGAGTAAACACTTTCTACTGGGACATTTTTTAACTACGCTAGTTTCTCAACCTGAAACGGTAATTGACAAACCTGACTATTTGAAAATAAATAAGTATTCGATTTGAGACTAATTATATGCTTTAATGATGAATTCAAGTTGCAAGTTCTGTTAATAAAATAAAAATAAAAAAAAATTAAAAAAAAAATTAATGTTCTACGAAATGGTTTGTCTAAGTCAACTAATGTCAACTACAATAAGTAAGCAAATGTCAACTAAATGGTTGTTCAACTAATGTTCTAATCATACGTTTTTATGATGAATTCAAGTTGCAAATTCTGTTAATAAAATAAAAATAAAAAAAAATTTAAAAAAAAAAAATTAATGTTCTACGAAATGGTTTGTCTAAGTCAACTAATGTCAACTACAATAAGTAAGCAAATGTCAACTAAATGGTTGTTCAACTAATGTTCTAATCATACGTTTTTATGATGAATTCAAGTTGCAAGTTCTGTAAATAAAATAAAAATAAAACATATTTCATTAGAAACTAATGTTTAACTAAACGGTTTGTCCATTGATTTGACCTTAGGTGCATACATGCAACTTTTTATATCATAAATAAAATATTATTTTACAAGAATGAAACTATTTTGTGTCATAATCAATGAGTCTTCATTTGTTGTTTATTTCGTTGAAAATTAGATTGAAAGAACGCGTTATATTGAAAAAACTACATAGCAAGCTTGCGGAATCTTCATTTGTTTAGTTCGTTGAAAGTTAGATTGAAAGAACGCGTTATATTGAAAACACTACTAATATTTTAATATTGGATGGAACTTTTTTTTTTTTTGAAGTTTATGAGTAAAAATCAGTCGGAAATAGTAACCCGGAAATCTTACGATGAATTTTAACGCTTAGCGCCTCCTGAGCTTAGCTTTACACTGTCAACCATCAATTTTTCTTATCCATGAAAATCATATAAAAAAGTTGTATGTACATACAATATAGGTATTTAGTTTCGATTTTTGTAATTTTTTGTAGCTTGAAATTTTAAACTTCACATGTCCATGAAACTCTGACTGCATCGCACAATATTAAAAATATTTTATCAACGAACGCAAACCATCTATATTCACAAAGAGCACAAATAAATGAGCTAAGAGTATGAAATACATATCCCAAATACATATACTTGAACAGTGCTGACATCTAGTTTAAAATCACCTAACTATCTCCAGTTACATTAAAAATAGTCTGGCGCAGTCATCTAGCGTGTAAAATGAAAATTTAAAAAAAATTCCGGGTTTAAGAGATGGATAAATTTTAAACCTTTTTGGCGCATTACTTTTGAACACTTTAGCCCGGAAATATCACGGGCACGAGAAAAGATGGAAGCTTATACCGTGATTTTGACTGCAGCGAGAGGGAAGTAGTTAAGCAAAATATATATTTGAAACACCAAGACAGACTTTTCTTTAATTTCAGATGCGTTCAGATGCAATTCATACCGTTAAAGTTTTTTGCTAATAAGCTTAAAATTAGAGGTATTTCTTTAAAAAATGTGTTCCAAATTCGAGGAAAAAATGGCTGCCGCTGTTCTCTGTGGGGAAGTAATACGGCTGGTAGGGTTTCTCGTGGGCCTCATCGTCACTACAACGGAGAATAAAGAGTGCTGTCTCCTCCTTATTTATATCTCTAAAACCTAAACAAACAAACACATGTAAAACTAAAAAGGAGAAACAATAAAATTAAAAGTTTAAAGACTACATTTTCCAAGTGGACTAAAAGGGAGAATGATTCTATCTTTGTCACATTTAAAACAAGAAGACAGGAAGAGTCACCTTTATCACCAACATCACCTTAATCACCACCAAAAATTCCTCTCACGATTTGGAAAGCGATGTTTGTTTTAGGTGTGACAAAAATAGGATAATTTCGAATTAGAATAGAATTTTTAAGAAGCATAGTGTTTAAAATTTTAGTTTTTTTACTTTCTTTTAGTCGGAAAATTACTTTCTTTGAAGTTGAAAAGTTTTTTTTTTTTTTTTTTTTTTTTTTTTTTTTTTTTTTTGAACTTCAGTATATTTTCTGTTTCAAATAAGCCAAGCAAACAAGATTTATTTATTTATTTATTTTCCTTTAAAAAAAATGATCTTTAGGCATCAAGGTAATGAATGGTTTCGCTTTTGTAAGTTCCTATTCAAAATTTGTTCAATTCTCGTTACTTTTTTCTTTGCTTCCTTTCGGGAAGTAAATCTACCGCCAAGGTTTTGCTTGAATTATTGTTCTTTTTTCTATTTGAAGTCATGAAAAGTTTTCATGCAAAAGATATTTTTTTAAAAAATATATAATGCTTGGAGTTATTTAATTTAATCTCGAATTCTATAAAACTCACCAGTTTTTCTCAAGTCAGTTGCATCAAGTTGAAATTGTTATGAAACTTTATTATGAAACTATTATTATGAAATTATTATGAAACTATTCTTGTTATCTTTATCGTAATAAATTCATTTAAATATAGTTTATTATTATTACATATTTTTAAATTTAAAAACAGAGACTTGAAATATTTCAGGTTTGACAATTGATAAAATCTTTTTAAATAATTGTTTACGAAACATCATGTTTCATGAAGAATAGGTTTTTGCTAAATCAATTTTTTCAATTACTCCCAAAAATTTCATGATTCGCCTTATTTTTATTAAAATTACGCCTTCTGGCAATCCCGCATTTCTAAGATATTATCTAGCTTTTAAGTATTAAAATAAAGATAAGGTGTGTTAATGTATTAGTCTTTTAAGATCTTTGTCTTATAAGATAGAAATAATTTTATCAAGTGTTTCGTCAAGATAATAAACAAATAATGAATTCAATAAAATAAATATATGCAGATTTTGAATTTTAAATTATTTCTATACGTCGTCCATTTTACATATTTTCTTAATAAATCAGCTTTCAGTTATCACAGTAAATTCAAAATATATCCCCAAAAGTTCATAGCTCATTTCTTTACAAACTTTAAATATAACCCATCAGTGACGTACGCAGAATTTTTTCAAGGGTGGTGTTCATAATTTTCTGAAACTACTAAAAGAAATTCGAGTCTGTAATAAAGCACTATTATTTCCCTAATTTAGACAGCTAGACAATTTTGACTTTTTATTTAGACAACATTGCTTAGTTAAATTGTGACTTGATTTTTTAATTTTAAGAACATAATGCAATATCTTCTGAAAAAGTCCAACGTCATATGGGTGGGAAGTAACACTTTGAGGGTCACTTTCACATTCATCAGATTTTGTTATGCTAGAAACGTTTTCTTCAACGGAAGTATCACGTTTCTGTACAACAGAAAAACTTACATTGGTACTAGATGCTGTCACCTCACTAATTTCAGGTCATGATTTTTTCTCAAAATAATTAAAATTTTTTAAATTCTTGCGTTTTGACATCTTAAAGATCCAAGAACAGCAAATGTATATACATATATATATTGGCACAGAAATATCCGCTATGCTACGATCTCAAAGTTTCGAGCTGGAATGAATAACTTCAACGAGCACAGTATCTCCAATGGTATTGTTACTGATTTCTTCACTAGTTGAAATAGTGGCAACGATGGGTTCGGTGATTAAAAGAACTTTTTGTTAAGACAAAACAAAACAGATTTAGCGACAAGCTCCGAAAGACAAGCGGCAGAGATAACTCTTAGTCTGACTAACTAACTCCACTGTAACTTTTATATAATTTTTCACTGCAGCATCTCCAAAATTCTCAAATTGTCTCAAAGACGACAGAACGTCTAGGATTCCAGAATCATCGCGTAAAGACCTCGCGAATGACAGCCAGTTTCGAAAACTATACTGGCAGGACAGCCAGGAACCAGTCCGTAACAGTATCACGAGAATTTGGTCTTAAAAGTACAACCCTATTATAGTAAATGTTTTTTCAGTATTCTCAGAAATACCGTGAGGGAAAAAAAGTAGCCATAAGGTAAATAAAAATATATAGTCTTAAAAAATAATAGCTCGCATAATTTCTACTAAAATTTTTATTTTTGCAATTTTGTCTGAGCTCAAGGGGGGTGTTTAAACCCCTAAACCCCTCCCTTGCGTACGCCACTGTAACCCATATGGGTGACATATGTCACCTTTTAAACTTAAACTTTTGAAAGAATTACTTTAATAAAAATTATTTTATGAATGTTATTTTAATCTCAAATCATATATTGTTGCATACAAATATACTGTTATATAATATTTGAATAATAGTGGTTTATAGCCTAATGCAATGATTATGATATTAGCTTTTTTTTAATGTGCATTGTGCCTTTATGCCAGTTTTGTAGATTTTCTTTGGAAGCTTTATAATTTTGAAAATGAAGCACTCTACACAAGGAAAAAATATTAAACATTTGTCATAAGCTATAGTACAATATTCATCGCAAATCGCAATCTTTTTTTAAAAATTAAACTTAGAGCAAACTGTTTTTTTACATGATGTTTAAGAAGTTTGTCACTGTGAGAATTAAAAAAAATTTTTTTTCCCTCATGTTTTCAATAAAAATGAACAATTTATCAAACAAGCTATTCATTAAGAAACACAACATGTACCTTCTTCTTTAGAAAAAATAAAACTAAAAAGACTGAAAATAGGAAATTATTCTGTAAGTGGACGATTTCTTAATCAAATCGTGTTCTAATGATTTTCAAATTCTAATTTTAGTGTCATACGTAAATAAAGGTATAAAAAATAATTTTAACTTGCAAATTTGAAGGCGAATTTATTTCAATATCTTTTGCTGAAATTTCTTTTATTGCAGATTCTTTACATTAGTATATTTAATTTAATTTTTAATTACAAATAAAGGCTGCGTTTTTATTCTATACAAGAATGTTCTTATTTAATTCGAAAATTAAAATACTTATAATTAAAAATATTGCATGTAAAATAATAAATTAAATTGTTTAAAAAATTCCTTCTTGTTTGGTTTATATTTTAAAATAACTGCTGTTTAAAATTCTTTACATGAAAACTAAAATATGTTTAAGTAGTAAATATTTTGAATAGATGGCAGCACTATGAATGAAGCTTAAAATAATTTTATGTTTTTATGACTGTCTCGGCTATATGTTTCGCAATTTAATAATTCTGCTCCTTTGTTGTATGATCTACAATCTCCATCATATGGATGTTAAGATTACAATAAAAAAAATGCTTCTTTCTTGAAAGGAAAATATTATTTTCTAATTGCGAAAACAGATTTCTTTAGTTAAAAGATTATCATTTTCTTTTATTGTTTCACTATTTTCATAGAGGAAAATATTGTGTTTCTTATAAAACGAATAAATGAAACCGTATGAATATTTCAAAAAATAATGTATTAGATATAAATATTTTTTTCTTTACTCTTTAAAAAAAAAAAATCAGTGTCCCCTATTTAAAAAAAAAAAAAAAATGGAATGAACTGATTTTGTGTGACACACAATATTTTATACTCATGAATAATTATTTTAACTTCAAAACTTGTTAGACATATTATTATTTTTCATATAACATATAAACATAGAAAGACATATAACATATAAAGACATATAACATATAAAGACATATAACATATAAAGACATATAATTATACTATATTATTATGCTTTTAATATGTTTCATTTATATTGAATTATACATATTGAATTTTATTTATATTGAATTTATATTGAACAAATGCAAAAATTTCTATTGAAAATTATAATCATTCTAATGGAACATTACTTTATTTATTTTTGAGTCCCTTTTGAAACTACTATTAGTATTTTTAGAAAGAAAAAACAAAATACAACGAGATATTCCATATGCATCACTTATAATTTATAAAAATTTTCAAAATCAATAGACAAGAGTGCATCAAGGAACCGTTCATTGATTTTGTTAATTTTTTTTGTGAAATTTTCCTTTTTTCCCACCTTATTTTTCCACTAAGAAGAACACATAGTTCGTTTTCTCATCCGCTTTCAATCATGATATGTCAAAAAGAAGTATCACTTTAGAGGCATCAAATTAACGTTTAAGTAGGAAATGCGAAAAAAAACAACATTTTTTAAAATTTGACGAATTAGTATTGAGGTTATTCTAGGCAAACACGGTAATAAAATTAACAGAAATCATTGTATCTGATGGAAAATCCAAAACATGTCGCCTTTTGTTCAGAATCAAGTTTTACCTCCGTATTTATTCTTTCCAATTAAATTATTTATTTATTAAAAATAATGAATAAACAATTTAATGAACCTTTGTTCTATATTACATCCCCCCTCCCCGATCACATCATCAGATTATTTTTCTAGATAGCTTTGCACACTCTTTTTGCGTTTAAATAACGCAACTTTTATGTTTTATGGTTTATAATCTTTCTTTTAAAATTTTTTTTGGTATTTTTTCTATAATACAATATATTATTATATTTATATTTTATTTTATAACCTTTGCTGAACAGCGGACCCAATTTCGGGATGACAACTACTAATGTCCAACTCCGTAGTCTTGTAATTTTGAACGCAATGCAGAAAACAAGAGAACTCCTGGATGAAGTATTTGGAGAAATTTGCCCTATGTGGAGGACTTTTTGATGATATTAACCTGCATTTGCGTTATACCTCCAACCACGAAAACCTCCTACTGTCAGCATGACGGTAAAGGAACTCAAATCCATGATCCATCTACCACTGTGGATATTTTGCTTCAGTACTGCGGTCGGTGCGAGTCGTGTGCAGAATTCTCGGTCTCGTTAAAAAATAAGCACCTTGAAAAACGAAAAACCTGGTATTGAAAGACTTGAAAGTTAGCAGCTTGTGACGAGTGGGTTTTCCTCGCTCAAATCAATGTTTCCACCTAAATCGATGATGTTTTGTCAAATAGTTCCTATGCTGGCTTTTGTTGCTGCTGCAGCATTGAAATCTGTAGCTATTTGAAGAAAGGCACGTATGCCAAGTATAATCCATCTTTTATTGCACTGAGAAATGTCGAGGATTTGATGTTTTACCAGATTCCAGATATTCACCGTTCTCTCTGAAAATAGTTATATGGAAAAATCTGAATTTCATCGCAATCTCATCTCTCGTTTAACTCACTTAAGTCTTGATAACTTGCCGTTGCAGCAGCCGGAGCCGACCTTTGCCAGGCACTTGTTGTTTCAGTCAAACACTTGGCATTGCTGATCACTAGAGCCCGGATTTTGATGACCTAAAAAATCTCAACTAATGTCCTTAAAAAATGCAAAAAATGCCCTTAAAAAGTGCAAAAAATGACCTTAAAAATGCTCTAAAAATCCGAAAATTGTGCTAAAAATGCCTTATGACATGACTTAAATAAAGTAAAAATATCGAACTGAAACAATGTTTTACTCTTTAAAATTATGAGTCATTTCAAAAACTATAAAGCAATGCAATACTTGTTCTACGTTCATTAAAGTTTGAAAAATATGTTTTTTATCCTAAAATAACAAAAAAAAAGGGAAAATATATTGACACCAAAACATTTTCATTTTGTGTCGAAACTTTAATGAATATAACAGCTTACATCTAATAATATTACTAAATATCAGAATTACATTGGATTATTAAATGTTTTTCGATATTTTGAAATGTAAACGAGCGTCTCTTGTCTGAAAGTAAATTTTTATACCTGGAGAAGCTTCTTCTGATGTTAATGGTGCGTACTTGAAAAAGACGGTCTCACTTGCTGACAATTCTTCTCCAATTTGAAAAGTTGTTGCTTCACCTGTTAGTATCCTAGAGATTTTCTTCATTGTTTGGAAGCCAGTGTTCTTCTCCAAAACTTTGTTCAATCTAGCTGCTACACTTTGTCCTATTTTTCCCCTTGCTTTTTGCAACACTCGACTCACTACATCAATATAATTTATTGCATCGCTAAGTTCCAGTTCTTGTTTCTCCAAGCTTGTAATTGTCGAGGACACAATAGCAAAGTTAGACTTGATAAATGCTAAATTTCCTTCGATTTTATCAGAAGCGAACACGTTTAGCGCTATCTTAATTGATGCAGCTTCTTCTGAATCAAAACTACTGACGATAGACTTCACTATCTTAAAATTTTCACTGTAGTATACGCATGCATCCAACCAGGTACCCCATCGTGTGATTACTGGTTTAGGGGGCAAAGCTGACTAGGAGCAAATGTTTTGAAACATTCTTTGAGAGTTACAATATGAAATGTAAAATTATGAGACAAATTTTGCATTTCATGTAATAAAAATACCACAAAAAATAATAAAAAATTGGAAAAAATTAACAAAAACCTTAAAAAATGCTTTAAAATGCAAAATACGCCCCAAAATTTTAAAAAAAATGATCTATTAATCTAAAAAAATGCTCTAATGGACAAAAAATGTTCGAAAATGCAAAAAATGCAAATGTCATCAAAATCTGGGCCTTACTGATCACATTGCGTTACTTCGAATGTCTACATAAATCTGTATTTCTATTGTCACTCACATGTCGCGTTGCTCACTCACATGTCGCGTATAATTCTATATTTATATTGCCCATCACATTTCGTTACTCCGACTGTCTACATAACTCTGTATTTGTATTGCCAAATGCCTTGCACTACTTAGAGTGTCTACATAACTCTGTATTTGTATTGCCGACCATATTGTGTTATTCTTAGCGTGTACCTAATTCAGCATTTGTATTCTTGGCCACATTGCATTACTCTGAGTGACCTACATAATTCTGTTCTTGTGTTGCCGTCCAAATTGTGGTACTCTGAGTATATATATATATAGTACTGTATTTATATTGCCGACAACATTGATTTAACAGGCAATTGCTTTAACTGGCTTTGCCGGCAATGCATTATATTGCATTGCCGACAACATTGCTGAGTGTCTATACAATATTGTATTTTTATTGCCGCATTGCGTTTCTCTGAGTATCTGTACAATTCTGTATTTGCATAGAGACCTATATTTCCGGACCTATATTTTTCTCTTCTTAAAAACTACGCCCTACTAGGCATTGCTGAACACTGAAAATTTTTGCGTAATGACCCAAGACTGCATTAATAACATGACTGGAAAGGTGTGTTATTACTCAAGAAAAAATATTCCATAAATCAATAAAAAATAACTAAAAGAAAAGAATAATCTATCATTAGAGAAAATATTCAAATATCAATATTCCATGATCAAATCAATCACGTGGCATACGTTTCCAATTAGTAAATAATGATTCATATTGGATTTTTTGCGATAAAAATATTAATCATTAATATTTCTTTTAAGTTGTTCGAAAAGTTAACAACTTTATAAGTTAACAAGCTTTCAGCTCATTTTGTCCAGTGCAATAATAAAACGATCTATAAAAGAAGACGATAGATCCAGTTAATTTAATCTTCTTAAATACTTTTATCTTCACCAAACACGTCTTTATAATCTTTTAATTGAGAACTAAAACTTTGATTTTGACCTTCTAAGTACTTTTAAGAAGTGAAAAGTCGAGTGAAACTTATTTTTTATCTTTTAAAACCTTATTAAGTTATTGCTAGCAGCTATTATTCCAATTCAAAAGTCGTTTTCATTTATTTCATAGAATTGCCTTAATCAGCCTCCTAATGCATTATCTTAATGTGACATTAAAAGCCATTTCTCTAAAGGTAATTGGTACCCGCAACTGCGATGCTTTCGAAATGGTATGTGTTGATGAAGGCTCTTTCATTTAGTAAATGAGACCTATGTTAACTTAATTTATTCTACGGTATGATAAATTTAATTATTCTCAACTTTAGAGATTAACGGTAACTTATGTAAGTAGATTATTATTAGTGAGATGCTAATTTTGTTTGAGGTAAACATATATTTGAAATTATCAATAAGAGTTAATGGATTTGCAATAAATAATAAAAAGGCTTATGGAATAGTAAGAATGCTTGATGTTTTGCACTTTGCTTTGCTTTATGAGTTATTAATTTCATTTGCTTTTCCAGAAAATCGTTTTTAATAAGGCTGCTGTCATCGAAAGTAAATTAAGGGAAAACTATGCACTCATATATTTGTTATAATAAACTTTCAAATTTTGCTCAAATTTCTAACTTTTGCTTTAGAGTAAATTTCATTTCAGAATTATATTATTATTACGTATTTAATCTATAAAAATAATACCATAAAGTAATGTTTTCTAACCAGAGTTTTCCAGAATCCCAGGGTTCTGTGAAATATTTTTAAGGGTACCACTCAGGGACTGCGAAGCGTGGGGGGGATACGAAGGCACTATCATGTGTAGCATAAAATTTATTTAAAATGCATTTTAAAGGAAATTTAAAAATATGAGATGTAGAATTTCTGGAAACATCAACATTAATTCAGAAACATATTAGCTTACATTGTGGAATGTGGGTAATATATCAAGTAAATAGTAAAACCACCAAACAATAAACTTGCGACTTACATTAAGAATAATTGTTTCGGTAGAAAAGCAGTGTACAAAAAATATTTAAAAGAAATGAATACATCACTCACAAAAAATGACAATTTTGAATAAATATGAAATTATTGCATATGAAGAACACTTTAATTAGAATTTATACTCCAATTAAACTTAAAGCTAGACCGAAAGTTTATATTACTTCAACCTCTCCAAAAAAACAGATCAATAGTCTCGAAATGTATTTTTAATTTAAGTTCAATCAATTTAATCTAGATTTCTATAAAGTGTGACAGAAAATTGTCATAGCTAACATTGTTTTCATATCAATCTCTGTTTTCATTAATGTTCTAATAAGCAATTAGTCAAACAAGCAGTTTTTTCTCCCAGTGGTTCAATTAATGCAAAAAGAGAAAAGATTTTCAGCGCTTAAAGAGATTTTGTATTTGGGTGTGCTTCACCATCGACTTAATTATTAATTTCAAATTTTTGTATTATTGCATAGCGTTAAACGTGTAAAATCATTATATATGTATTTTTTAAAAAAAAAAACTCTGTGTCACATATTTAAAAGCTTAGAACCAATAAAGAAATGCTTAAAAGTTAATTTAGAACAATGCTTGTTTTCTTAACTTAGTTAAGAGTTAAAATTAAAAGATATATTTTTCTTTGAGGAAATCCTAAACATATATTGACAAATAATATCTGCTTTTCTTAATGAATTTACGGGTTTAAAAAAACTTTTTGTATTCATTTTTGCAATAATCTTAAACGTAATAATGGATGTTGTTTTCAATACAAATGTAAAAAAAAAAAAAAAAAAAAAAAAAAAAAAACAAATCTCGAACTTGTTACCTTCACGAAAGTTTTTAGCTGCTTACTACTTATTGTGCGAGGCGATATTTTCAAACAGATAATTTTGTTCTCAGTAAAAAAGAAATAAAGAATATAATTTGTGAGCTCAAATCTGGCGCATTTCATATAATATTATTGTTATTATGTAAGTCTCGTGAGTATGAAGTGAGCATTTGTTTCAGATATTTATAGATATATTGTTAAAAAAAGGTGACGTGGTGGCTAGATTTAGAAGGAACTCGCTTTCTGGCAGTCCTAATTTTGCTTCTTTTGACTTGTTTATTATTATTTGTTCTTATTGCAGTTAGTGCACCGTGCATACTTTCGAACACACTCCACCCAGTGAGCTCGTTGAGCCAAATGGCCTAAAAATACACCGAATACAGTGACCCAAAATATGGTTTGTTGTACACTGATAAGCGCTCCCTAGGGTAGAAAACACCATTCATTAATTTAATACTTTTACATTACTTTAAAATTGATTTAAAAAAATTATGAGAGTTGTGGTTACAAAATCCTTCAAAAATGATGTAATCAATTATTTATCAAATGGTGAAAACATTGCTTTTTTTCTCAATTAAATTTGAGATAAGATTCGGTTTCTTTTTTTCACCTTACTAGTGGACTGCGCCCCCTGCTCGCTAACGCTCGCCAACCCCCGAAAATTGCTACGCAATCTTATATGGTTTGCTTCGCAAACTATGCTCGCTTCGCTTGCTACTAACTTAGGTACATTGCAAATGCACAAAATTCTAAGAATTCAAAACAATCATTCAAATCCATATAACAACTTTTTTTTTAAAAAAAAATTACATCTTTTTAGTAAATACTAAGTCATTGAAATAAATTTGAATTGAAATAAATGACATGCAATTCATTAAACCTATTAGAAATGTGCTATAGTATAAAATCTTAAGATAAAATTTCAATAAATTAGTAATATATAAATTCGTGAAAAAAAGCGCTTTCGACAAAATACTAAAATAGAGATCTTTCGACAAAGACTACTCATTTCTGCCTAACTTAATAGTGTGAGATTGCCGCAGCTGATAGGGTGAATTTCGGAAGAGATCACATTTGATGAGAATGCTCTCTCTGGTTATTTCAGTTTCCGCTTTTAAAAGCTCTATATGTTGAGCCACCTCAGTTAGATTTGGCATGTGACATTTTTAGCGGCAATCATTGGTCGATTTTCTAGCGTTGCCATTCGGGGAGTTGTAATGAGGCTTTATTTTGTCGCCGTGTGAGAGAAATATATATATATATATATATATATAGATTATTATTATTTTTTTTAAAAAAGAGTTGCCTTAATTTTGGATGCGTTTTTTTTCATGATAATTTATCTCCACCTGGAATATCGATACATATTTCAGATATTTTATTTCAATTTGTCTACGAAAAATTCATAATATCTTTAGATTCTTTATTTATAATTCGTTAAAAAAGCATTAAAAAGAAGAAAAAAAATCCGTAATTCTTTTTGGATATTCAAAGAAAATGCTTAGGCAAAATATGTCGACTGTAATTCGAAATAAGCTACACTTTAAAAAATTCTGGACCAAATTTAGGTGAAACGGACCGGGACTCACAGTGCCGGTACTTTTTACCATAAAATCCATTTTTACCGGAACATGTAACAGAAGAAATACATAATATAACGCAATTTTCATAGTATATAATAATTGAATTAAAATAACTGAATAACTCCAGTTAAATAAATATTACTGTAAAAATTATAGCATAATGTTTTACAGTAACGATGGATTTTACGGATAAAGTACCCAAAGTTTCGGTACTTGATCCAGAATTTTTTCCAGTCTAGAAATTATTAATATTGTAGTATGTTTTATTAGTTATACTTAAATGCATCATTTAAAAATTAAAAATTCAATTCATCAGTTGTTTTCAATTCCTAAAAATTTTTAAAAGTGTTTCGTAGAAAATTCGAGAGATTTTTTGAATACTTACTGTATGATGAAACATCAGTATCTTAACTTTACATGTTTTGGTAAGTAGGTATTTTATTTACGTAGCACTAGAGCTGCACAATGGGCTATTGGCGACGGTCTGGGAAACATCCGCGAAGATGATCCGAAGACATGCCATCGCAATTTTGATCCTCTACAGAGGGAATGACTCCTCCGCTTTGGTAGCTCAACGACTTGCTCGCGAAGTTGAGCACTTTACGGTGGAACAGTTTAACGAGGATTGATACCGCACACCCTCGGTCCTTACACAGGCTGATGAAAGTCTTCATCCCGCTTACTGGCCGCAGAGAGTGATGCTAAACTTCGGTTTTCTACTGGGAACCTTGTCTTTACTATCAGTCCACTTCATGTTTTATTTTAACTTAACTTTACATGAATTTTTTTAAAAAAAAAAGTTTCATTCTTTTCGATGTTCGATTCTTTTCAAAGTTTTCGATTCTTTTGAAACGAAGAGCTCGAATAACTGAAGGCCAACTTCAATGCATCGTTGCTCATTAGTTATAAGAAATCAAAGGCGCACATTGTCGATTATATAATTAGGATAAATATGAAAATGGCAGACTCGAATTTTTTTTAAATCTCATCTTAATCCAGTTTTCATCAAATTCACAAGCTAAATATTTAACGGTTTGCACAGCATTGTTATCGTATATCGATTTCCTTAGCTTTTAATGAAAAAAGAATCAATAGAGGCTTTCTTTTAATTTTAACTAGAAGCAATTATATTGAGCGAAAAATAATATGAAAGTCAAAAAAGCATTAACAAAAATTAAAATGTGTTTAACATGTAATTAAGTACAACCTATAATGCAATGAAAAGAAGCTCTGAATACGTTTGATGAGAATTCTGTTAGTTATATGAGATAATAGTATAAATAACAGAATTAGTATGACTAACAGAATTAAGTTTTTTAGTATTACTAACGGAATAGAGAAATAACTTTTGTTTCAATGATTGGATTGGTGTTAGCATATAAGGTTTGAAGGGTTGACCTCAAATATGATAATCATTTAGAAAAAAGGATAAGATTAATTGCGGGATCAGACACTAAATCATACTTAATCTGGAAAACAACCTTTTTTTTGTTGTTGTTGTCGGATTTGGGTTCTTGACCATCAAAATATGGGGGGGGGGGGGCAGGAAGCCGTAATCAGGTAAATATGATTTCAGTAGTATAGTCAGGAAAACTATTGGATGTTATCCAGTTGTAATTTGTGTACCTTATAATTTAATTTAGTTTCGACATTTATTGTTCTTTTCTTTTTTTTTTTCACTATATTTCTAATATCGTGTAAGGAAATCATTTTTGTTTTTATGATTTCACTTATGTATGTTATTAATTAATTAATTCAACAATGGTCGAAACTAGATTAAATTATGAAGTACACAAATTTTTCCATAATTTTATATAGGGTAATTTCGTACGATACAATGAAAAAAAGTTATTAATCAATTAAAAAGTTTAAATTCTGAAATTTAGTATTTTAAGCCATATTTTTAAGAATGAAGTCGGGCTCTTAACTGAAAAATATTCGACTGGTTTAATCCAAATTTTGAATTTCACCGTTTAAAATTTTATAGTTTGGAAATTTTGTAAAATTTGTCTACGTTTCTTTTCCACCTTTTTTTGACCACTGTTAGTTTAATAAATAAAGAACAATAAATACATGTAATAAGAATATAAAATAAGTAATGATAAATAATAAATAATAATAAATAAACAATAATAAATAAATAATAATAAATAAATAATGGTAAATAAATAATAATAAATAAATAATAATTAATAAATAATCAATAAATAATCATAAATAGGTATGGAAGAAGAAGAATAATTTAAAATAATAAATAAATAAATTTAGAATATGAAATATCTAATATAGTATATGGAATCATCTAATAAATATTTTTTATAACTGTGTTTTCGGTTCACTTTAATACTTTGGTAGATGACACAGAATTTTGCAAAGAAATTAACATTAAAGGTTGTAATTTACTCTTGCTGTTGTTATTAAGATATCGAGAGAGTATTTTCCAAATTGCATAAACTCTTAAAATTGTATGAACTCTCCAAATTTTGAGGGGAAATCCAATGTACTTTTAATGCGTGAAAATTTGATTATTTTAATGAAAGTTTTCTAAGGCTATATCCTTTTTTTTGGGATATATTTATTTTTAAAGTTTTAAATAAAACATGGAAAAATTGAAGGTGTTATCGAATTTTTAAGTAAGGTAAAAATTACTTCGAAGTCATGTGGATCCGGATGTAAACAAACATCCGGAATGTTTGTTTACATTTAATTATTTTAACATTTTAGCTCTTAATAAATTTTACATTTCAGCAAATAGATTTTTATATAACTAGTTAGATGGAAGGTAGTACGAAAGTATATGAAAAATTTCCCGAAGGCAAGAACTCGAAAGCTTCTAACAGCAAAAAAGCTTGTGCCTATTTTGGGTCTGTACTTTTAGGCTGAGGCTGTCTCAGACCCAAAATTTTTGAGAAACCACAGGTTTATTTTGTTTATAGTTGCGCTTTTACAAATTAAATATTTAAAGGTAATTTGGCTCTTTAAAAATCTGTGATGAAATGGAATTTTCCTACTAAATTAGATGAATTAATTTATAAAAGAGCGCGTCAGTCATAATTTGGAATTAGTCAGAGGTAATTAAACACACCATTAGAATTCTACCTAAACAAGCAAAAATTTAAAGTAATAAATAAAAGCTACAAATTCATTTTTTATTAACAAAACATATGGAATAAAAAAAATTAGAACCATCACATCTAGGACAAATAGCACGGGGGAATAAGTTTTATTTTGTTTTCTGTTGCTTAAGATTCCGGTTACAGTCTTTTTAATTGATATTTTTTGTGAATTTTTTTTGTAAAAATTTGTAAGTTTAAGAACGTTGTATATAACAAGGGTTCGCATAAATGTTGCAACAAACTTCTGGGGGAGTTAGGACACGTCAGCAAGATTAAAACTGTATAGGATTCCATGCCCCCAAGTTACGTCATGCACCACTAGGAGCGCTCTCCTATTATGAACTTTAATTCTTAACATGTCATAATGGGGGAAGCACCCCTAGCTGGGGGTGCTTCTTTCTTTCTTCTTTTTTTGTAATAAATAATGATCGTTTGTACCATCGTATTAATCGATAATAAATAATTTTTTGCTTTTTTTAACACGAATAATGATGGCTGCGAAATTCTTCAGATCCTAATCTCATCATATATTATTTCTTTTTCTTAAGTAATATGAGAAACGATGCTATTTATATACCATCATTATTGAAACTAACACCGATATAACATATCAACGTTAATAATTTTACAAAGCATAGAAATAACGCACCCCCCCCAAAAAAAAACATTGGAGGGTTGTTTTCTCCTTCTTTTTTTGTAATAAATAATGATCGTTAGTACCATCGTATTAATCGATAATCAATTATTTTTCCCTTTTTTAACACGAATAATGATGATTTCCTATGCACCCCTATGCAATTATAGTGCTGATGATATGTCTTACTTCCCTAGAAGTTTGTTTCAATATTTATACGACCCCTGCTACATATAACATTTTTAATCTTGTGCATTTCGACAAAAAATGTCATTAAAAAAACTATTGCCTAAGAAGCAAAACTAATTACAAATTTGAAATCCCCACATACAATTTAAGCAAGATCAAGTACTTGTATAAATGCAACAAAAAGTTTGTTCTCCAGTGTAATCAGTTGATTATGATCCATTTATTATCATTCTTTTTTTTTTTTTTTTACTGGGTTCCTTTCTTTTTAGTTTTGTCTACGTTTCTAGATTTGAATTCCCAAAAAATTTTAAGAATATGAAACTGTTTATTGACCTAAACATGTACTTACCTGAAGTTGTAAACACAGAAGAACATTAACGAGAGAAAACTGCAAACGATTTGCTACCTAAAATATGCCGTTTTTTGTTTCCAAGGAATCGATACCCGCATATGTTGAAAGTAATTTATTGACATTTATGAGTATTAGAACGAATGCTTGGAATAAAAGCACTGTTCAGCAAACGATGGAATTTAAGTATATATGACCTTTTATCCAATACACGCAATTAACTGTCGATATCTCTGCTAAATAGTTTGCAGAAATTTGAATAATATTGCATGATGGTTAAAATTTTAATGTGCAGTTAACTTAATGCGTTATTTAAATGTATGTAAATTTGTTCCTTTAACTATACATATTAGTAAAACTATATGTTGGCGAATATTTAACTATCTGCATTGGAGGATTATTTTTATTATATTATGCAGTATTAAATGGTTCGTCTTGTTAAAAAACTGATTCTTTTTTTGGAAAATGTTGTATAATTCAATATTCTGTGGCTTTTAAAATACTAACATCTGCGTGAATTAAGCAGTATGTTTAGATGTATGCCTGTAAGTGCCTTTTACAAACCCGCAATTCTGAACTAATCTACACCAAATTTGGTACGTTAAGTTCATGCAAATTTGGTTCGGTGCATATGTACGTTAAAAGACAAGGCAATTTAACTGTCTACTTTACAACTCTATCCGGTCATCGGTTCGTGCGCTACATCACAAAGAAAGAAGTTTTCATAGGATTTAATTAATTAAAATTATTATTTTTCATTAAAAATTATTTTTTATTCATATTCAAAAATTATCTACAATTGATTTTGCAAGTGAATAAAAGTTCAATGATGAATAACTGTTTTTCTTAGGTCTAAATAGCAGCAAATAAGTGCTAATTTTAAAAAAATTATTGTTTGCAAGTGAGCCATGTTTGGAAAAATTTACCTTTAACGCAGAAAAAAAAATATTTAATGCTATTTTTCATAAATATAAATTATTAAAGTACAAAACATATTATTTTTCACTTATTAAGACTTAAATTAATACGAAATAATGAAAAAAGACTAATAAATATGTTTAATAAAAATTCTGCGTTGAAGGGTTAAGAAATCTTAGATTTCCTATGTTAACAGAAGTAAAATCAACGTTAATAATTTCGCAACGCATAGGAATAACGATTCCAAAAATAAATAAATAAATAAACATTGGAGGTTTTTCTTATACTTTTTTTGTGATAAATAATGATCGTAAGTACCATCGTATTAATCGATAATCAATAATTTTTTGCCTTTTTCATTTAACACGAATAATGATGGCTGCAAAACTCTTCAGATCTTAATCTCATCATATGGGTCATTCTTACAAAAACAGTCATTTTCATGTCCCCAGTATATTTTATGTTTGTTTTACAGCTTACGACAAAAAAAAAATTCAGGGAAAGTGTCCTTCAGAGTGCAAGCTAACAAAAGAATAAAAATAAAATTATCAATTTTTATTTTTTATTTATTTTAGGTAATTAAAATATACCAATATGTCATTCCCTCACTTGTCCCCACTGCTGATTTAAAAAAAGAAAAAAAATGTTTCTGAAATAAAAAATTTTTTTTAAAAATTCGTGTTTTTTATTTCAGAATACTGAAATATAGAATTCAGAAAATCAATTTTAAATTTAATTTCTGATAAAAATATTAACACAGCCCTATTTTAAACTTTGTCCCCAGTGATTCGCGTCATTCCCTCACAGCAATGCTCTTATCACCTGCAATCTTCTTAGAATAAAAATATTTTAATAAAAACTTCAGAAGTTAACAACTGGCATCATAGAACAAAATTGCAGTATGTTTCCATCTTCAACTTAAAGAAGCTTTGCTGTGGAATAAATTTGAATGAATCAAACCAGATAAATTTTTTACATTTGTCATTCCCTCATGTCATTTTTTAGAGTAAAATAAAATACAACTTCATCGAGAAAGTGGATAATTATATGTTGCTTTCTTGTATGAATATAATTGTACGTGATTGACTCCAGAAATTAATTAGGCCTAACTGTTATTTTTAAATTTTATTGAATTCGTCATTCCCTCACTAGTGTATAAAGTGAGGGAATGACGCTGAAGTGAGGGAATGATTCAAGATGAGTATATTATCAATTTTTTTTTTGTTCAATCGTGCCAGCCAATTTTATTTCCCAAACCTGTAAAAACTATTAAATATATAAGACTAAATTATAATAAATATTAGATATACCTAGTATGCTATCATTTTCAAACTTTAGGTAGATGTAACTTAGATAAAAACATGTATTAAAATAAAATATCATTCCCTCACTTTTTAAATAGTGAAAATAATTAATTTACTTATTAATTAATTTGAAAAATAAATTAAAAAATTAATAAATTAATTAATTTATTTATTAAATTAATTAATTTACTTATTAAATTAATTAAGTAATTATTATAAATTAATTAATTATAAATTAATTATTTAAAAAATTAATTTATTTAAATATTAAGTATAATTTATAGGATATATACTTTCTTTATAATGCCATTACATATTTCTATTAATATAAAAAGTTTCAGAGCTTTTTATTCACTTTACTTTTTTGGGATTTTCTGAACTGAAAAATGACAGTTTTCGTGAGAATGACCCATATATTATTTCTTTTTCTAAAGTAATATTAAAAACGGTGCTATTTACATACCATCATTATCGAAATTAATCTAAAGATGAAGCAAAATTATAAATTGCTAAGAATGAACTTGGCGTGGTTGTAATATTACTGTTAATAATAAAGCTCGAATGCCATTAATATACACATTTACTAACTAATCTGTAGACTCACTAGATCGGCAGTCTTACCAAACTAATTTACAAACTATTTGCTTCAGATAATTTACCTAAGTAATATGAGCATCAGCGGTATCTGCATCATAAAAGTTCGAAAGTTTGATAGTCTCATTCTATCAACTAATTGGTTGATTGTATTATTATATTTACTGATATATTGAAAGTTAAATATTGGTATATAATATATATGATATTGAAAGTTAAATAAATGATATTATTAATTAAAATTATATTTTAAACCGTTTGATCGTTTGTATTTATAAGTTATATAATAATTGGGAATAGATTCTATAGACTAATGGGTAGATTGCTTGACTGTATTACCTTGACTTTTTTAGATAATGAAAAATAAACAAATAAAATTATGCTAATTTATGAGTACAGTAAGCAATAAAAGGACTACTCAGAATAACTTTTGATCTAATGATCGGATCTTCGCGTTCTATGACTCAATCTTAATGGTTCGAGGGGGGAGACTTCAAATATGCCAATTAATAAGTGCAGATGAAATTTTAAGTTACGGAATCAGACACAAAAACGTACTTTCTTATAATAAACATAACTGATTCTCAACGGATTCGGATTTCTGACTCCCAAAATATAGGGGGTAGCCGCAATCTGGTAAATATGGTCTCAATAGTTTGGTCAAGAGAGCGACCTAAAGTTTGGACCTCTTAATGTCAATTTTACTTTTTACGTAATTCGCTATATCTCAAAAACTTATTAAGCGAATTGAAAAATTTTTGAGCATAATAATAAAATTTGTTTATCCAAAGATAATTCCAGGCAAAAAAGAACTTATAGTAAATATTTATTATTTTTGATTATTTTATTTAATAGTGGCAGAAAATTTTTTGAATTGTAAGGTATACGATTTTTCGTATAATTTTAAAGAGTATAATTTTACATGGCAAATTATAAAATTTGATCGAAATCGGTTAAATAGTGCCTGAAAAATTTAATTTCAAAAAAGTCAGATGTTCAAAAATTCGATTTCTCAGGAACTATTCGACTGATTTTGCTCAAAATTTGTATTTTGCCTTGTAAAATTATATTTTTTATAGAGGATTACATTATTTTCGCTAATAAGAGGTATGAATTTTTTTCAGCGTTTTATTATTTATAATCTTAAATTAAGTTTTATATCCAATAGTTGAATTCGCACTACCGAAGTTGTGTATAGTTTAGATCAGAATTTGTTTTTGGTTTATATACAGGGGTCTGTTTAGAAGAAATTTGGGTCCGTTAACGGACCCTTCACAAAATATCTTTTCATAAAAACGGACCCTTCACAAAATATTTTAACTTAAAAACGGACCCTTCACAAAATGATTTTTCTTTTCAAATGACCCTTCACAAATTTGTTTATCTTCATTATTATTTTGTTAATCAATTAAACCCTTTCCAGGGCAGAAAACAAGAAAGATGGATGTAAACGAATTAAGTTTTGTCTTCGGCAGACGATTCTTCCATTATTCGTCCGAAGTGAATATTCTGCGTTCAACAGTATAGGCTAAATACCAAATATTTGTATGTTGCATCTCTAATTTAGAAGCAGCAATTATTGTTTATTTCGTAAAATTTAATTTTTTTAATTATAATTTTACTGTGTTGAGCATAATCTTGTATGTCTTTACAATTTAAAAACTCCTTGAAAAAGTTTTTTTTTGCAATAACGGACCCTATTTGTACAAATTCATAAAAGCGGACCCTGGTTGAAAGAATGTGAGTAATTTTTTCACAATTTCGCGAAAAGCGGACCTTTCACAAAATGTCTGGACAGACCCCTGATATACATAAGCTGAATTATGGTTTTCGTTGAATTAAAAGATAAAAAGAAGTGTCAAAAAGGGTTAATTGAGAAGCATATTTCTTTATTAGCGAATTCAGTCAATTTAGTTTGAGAAGCGAAATGGGAAATAATAATGCAACATTCATAAAATCATGTTCTTTTCATTAATATATTCAAAATATTGTTTTCTGTAAAAGTATGATTTTTAAAAAAATAAAATTGGTCATTTGTTTTGGCATTTTATTCTAAATAATTTCTAAAAGACAATCAAAATATGAACTCAATAATGGATTCTTGATTGGATAAAAATATAAATATAGGTTTCAAAAATCATAACTGGTGAAATAAAATCGGGATTCTTGGTATCCTTTCAACTATTCCACAGAACCCTAGGGTTCCACGGAGCGCTATTTAGGAATTAGAATACATATCAGCAAAAATGATGCTTATTTTTGAAGTTTTCTTTCATAAAAACTTACATTTCTGAAGAGAAGATTACGGCACCATTTAAAAAAATACAGAAATGAAAACTATTTATCTGAACATTTTTATAGATTTCGTGTAAAAAGAAAACTTTTAAATTGCCATATTATTAGTAAACGATACGTGACATATTCATGAAAACATGCTTAGTTTTGACTCCTTTACTTTAATAACAATTTACATCTCAAAAATAAAGTTCAGAGGATTATTTTAAAGAGTGAAATAATCCTCTAATAGAAATTATTTATCTCAGAAATATAAAAATTTCTCGGTGAAACTATTTTAATTATTTTAAGTTTCCATTGAATATTACATATTAGGACACTTTCTCACAAAAAACATGTCTGATTTTGACTGCTACTATCATTTAATTTTACTACACGGAAGCAGAATTTTCTGCATCAATTTAAAGAAAAACATTAATACAAACTATTTATCGCAGAAAATTTAAATTGTAAGTCGGAAATAATTTTAATAAAATTTTTTAATAATCCCCTGGATCACAGCATATTAAGACATTCTATCACAAAACAATAGTAGGGGAGAGTGGGGTCAATTGTAACATTTTTTGCTTAACTATTTTTAACTAACAAGAAATCCAATATATTATTAGTATTAATTGACAGACGAGTAAAGTAGACTATCCTCTACTAGAAAAAAAAAATAAATACCTTATTTTAAATGTTATTATATTAGTGATTAACAATTTTTGACAGTCGCGCACTTGTTACAATTGTCCCCACTTACGGGGTCAATTGTAACAGTTCATAAATTCAACTAAAACATACTTAATTATACATATTATCATAGTTGTGATATATTTTTTTATTGATCAAAATAGTAATGATATTTTAGGAGTAAAAATAATAATGAGCAGAGACCTAAAGGGTTAAACTTTTAACTTTAAGGGGTTAAAAATTTTAATTTATGCTGTGAAAGGTGACAAATGAAATAATGCACATGCAACATAATATAAATGATATAGGAAACTATTGGTGGTTCTTAAAGAATTAAGTAATGGTTTGTAAACATAAGATTATTTATTTTCAGCTGTTACAGTCGTCCCTTTACTTATTGTTACAATCGTCCCCAAGTCGCCATTTCAGCTTCATTTGTTAGAAACAATGCTTGTTAATTAACAAAACAAATCTTTTTTTTCTTAAAATGTTAATTAAGGTGTCCACTTACATATTCGGTTAATAATTTTTATTTGTTTAAACAAAATTACTATGTTGCAATATAATATTCTAACACCAAAAAAAGTACTTACGTATCGTGAAAATATCTTTTGTGATATAACTCTTTCAAAAGTACATAAAAATGGTTGCCAGCAGGGGTGTACATGTAGATTTATTAAATACACCTAGTGCGCCACGTAGGAACCGAATCTAGAACCCGACACTCGAAATATTTGCTCTGTTACAATCGTACCCTGTTACAATTGACCCCACTCTCCCCTACTTATTTTTGACAGCTACTCTCATAAAATATAAGCAAATTTTCTGAAGCAAAGTTTACGATATCATTTTAATAATTGACACGATAAGGCACTATATACATTAAGAATTCAATTACTAAATTTCTCCTTCACACATCCGAAAGTGATTTACAAAAAACTGTATTAAAAATAAAAGAAGCATTTTTCATCAATTTCGCAATTCAATAATGAAATTAGTCTTTATTTAAAAAATAGCAATATCTTTATTGGCATTTTCATCTGCAATAGTAATTCACGCTAAATTCAGAAATGATTACTTTAAATGGATTTTTTTAAAATTAATATGAATACGTCATAAAAATATCAATATTGTAATAAATGAAATAGTAATTCTTATCAGATCTAAATGTCATTCTCACTTAAGTTAACTGCCGTCATTAAAATATATTTTAAAATAGTTGTAAAAAAAGAGTTGAAACATAAAATTAAAACACCCTAATAATCGCTGTTTAAAAATTTTAAAATTAAAATATATTAACATTTTCATGAAAAATCGAGCAAGTTAAATCAGTACTAACAAAAATCTTTTAACAAAAAATATTCTCTTTCTGCGATTTCCTTGGGATAGAATCGCTTAAGATTTAAGATTTTAGCTTTTATTTTTGTTAAAAAAAAAAAAAAATAAAAAAAAAAATAAAAAAAAAAAAAAAAAAACTAATGAAAACTAATTTTTTCTGTCCTTCAAATTTAATATACTATTATTTAATCACATACAAAAGATTGTATGCAGAAAACATAAATTCTTTTTTTACAAAAAAATTGAGTCTATTAGAAAATTTTTGAATTAAAGATCCCAGATTAAATAACCCACAATTTTTTTTAAATGAATTTTATTTTCTAATTTCCTAATTTTGATTTAAAATTTTTTTTCCCCTTGACATGAGGATTATATTATCTCCTTTCCTATTTCACTGTTATGATGAAACAAAAAGGTTTTTGAATTATCAATAATGCGCAATTTTAACATATTGAAATTTTTTAATTATTAAAAAAAAAAAAATGTTTTCAATATCATCAGCGTTAAGCTATGGGCAGATAGGTACCCATTTTCCCCACCCTTGATAGCTCTGCATACTAAAATTTCTATTTCAATATGGTATATTTAAAATAGAAAAGAAATCCATTCTATTTATTTCTGAGTAGAATAAGTCATTTAAAAAGTGCTACGTTGTTTGTGTAATAGCTTCTGAATAATTTGAATACAATCTCCCTTCTTATTTTAGCAGAGCTAATCTTTTGCTCGATAAAGACGCGGGCCCTATATCTGATCAACTTCTTCCATTGTGATTTTTATTTATTATATTCCGCGAAAATGGGATTGCCGGTGAAGGAGTGAAAGATAAGCGCTATTGTTAATTGGCGAAAATTGAAGAGCGCAAAATGATGCCTGATTTAGAACGGTGCTTCCGGGAAGGAGTTTTGTATCCTGGACGTGGACGCTGTATTAGTTTAACAAATTCATCCTGTTCGGCAACATTAAATGGCATATTGCAGCTGTAAAAAAAACTTGGCCTCTTGTAGGTCTAATTGATTTTTAATGTTCGGTGTAGTTTTAACTAAGAAAAGATTTATGCCATTTTGCTGCTTTCTTAACACCAGCTGCATTAGGACATGTTCATTTTCCTTGAAGTCTTTTTCACTTCCTTTCTCATTCAGTTGCTGTTGTCGTTGGCCATTAAGGCACTGGGGGTGCGATTGTTCTTGTTTAGCAGTGGCGCCATCTATGGGCAAGAATCTGACTACAGCCATAGCACACCTGTTTATAGACCGAACCCATTCATACATCCTTTCATTCATCCTATCAGAGCGCAATTTCGAATTGAACCATCAAACGATAAATTTCCAATCCAGTACCCCCAGATATATAATTTATAATGGAAACATGGAGAACTTTGGGACCTGACAGATTTAACGTGCACCAGACACTTTTATTACACGGGGAGACTTTGACCGGCTGGATTAGAACGCCCGTTTTCACGAACGTGAGTACTACCAACCTTCCTTTCTCATAAATATTGCGTTCTAGAACTTCAATAAAAGTAGCATTCATCTGAACCATTTGTTCGCCATTTTCACAGTCTTTTCAGGGGTCTGTTTAGATTATTTTTCTTTTAATCGGACCCTTCACAAATTTGTATATCTACATTATTGTTTTGTTTATCGAATCCCAGGGCAGAAAACAAGAAAGATGGATGTAAACGAATTAAGTTTTGTCTTCGGCAGACGATTCTTCCATTATTCGTCCGAAATGAATATTCTGCGTTCAGCAGTATAGGCTAAATACCAAATATTTGTATGTTGCATCTCTAATTTAAAAACAGCAATTGCTGTTTATTTATGAAATTTTTATTTTTTTAATTATAATTTTACAGTGCCGAGCATAATCTTGTATTTATTTACAATTTAAAAACTCCTTGAAAAAGTTTTTTTTTGCAATAACGGACCCTATTTGCACAAATTCATAAAAGCGGACCCTGGTTGAAAGAATGTGAGTAATTTTTTCACTATTTCACGAAAACCGGATCTTTCACAAAATGTCTGGACAGACCCCTGCTTTTCTTTCTTCCTGCACTTTCAGAATATTTGAAATGCACTTTCATTTTCTCAACTCTATTGGGCATAGTATGCTCACACCTTTTCATATATACTTTCATTTCATTTAAGTTTTACGTCCTTCTCTTATACAGAAGAAGTTATTCCATAAAATATTCCTTGGTCTTCCTCCTTTTTCCATGAATTTAAAAATTTGCTGCACAAACTTATTTCTTAATATTTTATTTTATTATTATAACCGTATTTGTGTGAACAGCAGTCCCGATTTTGGTTTACGGCTACTAATGTTTAACTCCGTAGCCTAGTAATTTTGAACCAAGTTCAGAAGACAGGGTAACTCCAGGATCAAGTAAGTATTGGGAGAAATTTGTCTTCATGGAGGACTTTCTGATGGAGTGTACCCGCATTCACGTTACGTGGCGAGGAAAACCACGAAAACTTACCACTGTTAACCCGATGGCAAGGGGACTCTAACCCATGATCCGTCTACCACTGAGGATATTTCACGTCAGCACTATGGCCGGTGCAAGCCGAATGCGGAATTCGTATCGACTGGGATTCGAACCCGGTTCGCCTCATTGGAAGGTGAACCCTCTATCCCCTGAGCAATCACGGCTCCATTTCTTATTATTAAATTAACTAAACGGATCTTTGAATGTAACTGAAAATAACAGTATTCCTCTCTCCCATGAAATAACTAACTCAAATACAACTAAACGCTGTATAGAATATACTGTTTTACTCAAGTAAAGTCTTTCTCCTAATTGACAACATTGTAAGTGATTGGAAGCGAAAAAAAGGTGCGAAAAAAATAAAAAGATGTTCTCCAGCAGATTTAAGCAGGTAAAATTAAATCAAACTCATAAAAGAACTTTTAAAAGGAAAGCAAATATTTTCCCTCTGTATTAAAACGAGAAAATGCAAATTATTCTTAGCATCAAATTACGTGTCTACTTTTTCTTGATGCTGGCGTTTAATCAGTTCTAATTAAAAGCCTTTATTGTTCAAATTTAAACTCTATTTGTTTTGTCTATTAACAGAAAGAATAGCTATAAATGCTTATATTGATTGTTCGATAAAGTAGCGGGTAAAAAAGTTGCCATCTGTTCAAGATCACAGATTTTTTTTTTCTCTGAGAAACTTCTTTTTGACCCCCCTTTCTGTAAAATTTAAAATTTAAATTTCTTTAAAATTATCCTTCAAAGTGTAAATTCAGTTTATCCCCTGTTCAGTTGATTTTTTTCTAAATCTCTACTTTTAATATTTATTTTTTATTATTACAGAATTTTTTTCAGATAAGTTTTTTCTATATATTTAAATCTGCTTAAAAAACAATATTTGCTTTTGGTAATAAATTATACCGACTGAATAGTTTTTTTCTATTTAACTTCATTTTGGAAATTATATTTTTCTTTCTCGTGGTTTTGGAAATCAAAAGAAGTTTCTGCTACTTGGGAAAAAATATAGATGAGAAAGATAAAGATGGAAAAAAAAGAAATATAATGCAAGAAACAAAATATGGGACAATATTTAAAGCAATTAGGATTATTTCAGTACAGAGTGCTTCCTCTGGAAATTCTGAAGTCTAATAAAGGAAGTCATGAAAGAAAGAAATGAAAGTAAATCTTATTTCTTCCCCACAGATCTCATTAAATAAGTTAAGGAAGAATTTAACAAGTGAAACAGTTGCTATAATTAAATTTTTAATTTTCACTCTAAATCTTGCTGTAACTTACTAATAGTAGGGGAGAGTGGGGTCAATTGTAAAATTTTTTACTTAACTATTTTTAACTAACAAAAAATCCAATATATTATTAGTATTAATTGACAGACGAGTAAGCAGACTGTCCTCTACTGGAAAAAAATTGAATACCTTATTTTAAATGTTATTATATTAGTTATTAACAATTTTTGACAGTCGTGCACTTGTTACAGTTGTCCCCACTTACGGGGTCAATTGTAAGAGTTCATAAATTCAACTAAAACATACTTAATTATACATATTATCATAGTTGTGATATATTTTTTTATTGATCAAAATAGTAATGATATTTTAGGAGTAAAAATAATAATGAGCAGAGACCTAAAGGGTTAAACTTTTAACTTTAAGGGGTTAAAAATTTTAATTTATGCTGTGAAAGATGACAAATAAAATAATGCACATGCAACATAATATAAATGATATAGGAGACTATTTTTGGTTCTTAAAGTGTTAAGTAATGGTTTGTAAACATACGACTATTTATTTTCAGCTGTTACAATCGTCCCTTTACTTATTGTTACAATCGTCCCCAAGACGCCATTTCAGCTTCATTTGTTAAAAACAATGCTAGTTAATTAACAAAACTAATCTTTTTTTTGAAATGTTAATTAAGGTGTCCACTTACATATTCAGTTAATAATTTTTATTTGCTTAAACAAAATTACTCTGTTACAATATAATATTCTAATACCAAAAAAAGTACTTACGTAGCGTGAAAATATCTTTTGTGATGTAACTCTTTCAGAAGTTCATAAAAATGGTTGCCAGCAGGGGTGTACATGTAGATTTATTAAATACACCTAGCCACCTAGGAACCAAATCTATAACCTGACACTCGAAATTTTTTCTCTGTTACAATCGTACCCTGTTACAATTGACCCCACTCTCCCCTATTCTTCATTAGAAATAAGTGACGAAAGTTTTTTTGAAAAAAATTTACTATTTGATTAAACTTACGTGAGAACAGTCATTTTATATTAAGTTATACAAATGCAACAAAATCTTGATTAGTTTCTAGTAATTCTAGTTGAGTTATTACTAAAGCAATTGCAATTCTGATCTCAAATTTTTTACATTTCATGCATAGATTTAAAGAAAAGATTTATATAATTTTAAATAGAGCCCCGTTTTCAATAAAAAAAGAGCCTAGAAATTTGGAATTTATGGGTCCTAAGGAGCTGTAGTTTCCCAAGTCTAGTGGAATCACTGATATATTAGGAAATTTAATTCTAATAACTGAGCTAAATGCTGAAAATAACTGAGCTAAATGTTGATAATAACTAAACTATTGATTTGATTGGTTGAAAAAATTAAAGTAATTAATTACACAAGCACTTTTTGTAATTATTAGTTTACTTATCAGTTAATATATTAGAATCATGAATAGGTAATGTTCATGTATATATACGCATTATTTACAGCAAATATTATGAATCAATAAGAATTTCTCAAGTTAAGAACAAACAATTATTAGCTTGAAACAGTTATGTAGATTGACATCTAATAAATTGAAAGTTTAATGAATATAATAACGTGAAAGTTTAATATCGATTTTCATGCGGCCAAAGTTCAGTAATTTATATTAATGATAAAATGATTGCGTGCAGTCTATGTATAAATTACAAGATGCTCAAAAATAATTGCCTATAACATACGTCAGAAATTCTTGGCTCAATTCAAAAAGCACATACCAGTTTTTCTTTGTTTACATTAGCACAAGCTATAGTTTTGAATCTTAAATTTTAATTTCAATTTCAATAAAAAACAGATTTAGGCTTGAAATTTAAACTTATTTAATTGTTCAAAAAAGTTATCAATTGTTTAATTAATAAAAAAAAAATTAATTAATTAGTATAAGCAAAAAAAAAAAATTAAAAGAACATAAAAAAAAGGTAACTAATATGAAGAAATCCAATTACAGCAATACAACACTGTTTCATCATATTAATTACGCGTTTTATTTTTGTGGTCACTTTGGCTTTCGACAGAAATTTCACTTGTATGAAACTTAAAAACCCTACTCGAAACATATTCTTACAACAACCAAATTTAATTGGATGCTTGAAACGACATGATCACACTTGGGATCCATTTAAGAAGTTTGCTTACAGCTCCGTTTTACCATTACAGCTGTCAGATTGTTGGAAAAGAAGCGACGAGTTAAAAAATGCCTTTCTTTTACTTCTAGTGTTCCATGTTAAGAAAAGCCTTTGAATTCTAAGGAATAATAGATTTCTTATCTTGTTTTTTGAATTTTAGAACACGTTTCTCTTCTCTTTAGAACATTTCGTCGACGCATGCTTTGGCGTTTTATTTGTGATTATTTTTTATTTTATAGTTTATTGTACACTGAATTTCGCAAACACTATACAAAGTCAAATTACACCTTGACAAAAGAGATTTTTCTTTAGGCTGATTCAGTTCTTAATACTTTCAGATTGTAAGCGGATATTTTTTCGATAAAAATTCGATAATAAAAATTCGAAGAATGCAACTATGCATTGTCATCAAATTGCTTTGAAATTTAGTGACTTTTATTCAAAACGAATATTTATTACAACTGCTTAGAATTTCGATTGCAGTTATTTTATTATTATATATATTATACTTAATAGTATACTGAGAAAAAAATTAAGGTCAAATTTACCAAAATATGGTAAAATTTGCCGGGTTTCTCTAGGGAAACATTAATAAAACTCAGTAATTTCTACTAAGCGCTTTAGTAATGATTTTATTGAAATTAACAATAAAAATGTGTTAAAATTTGGTGAATGTGGTAAAATTTGGTAATTTTGGCGTGATGTCATAGAGCATGGCACAAAAACCATTGATTCGGTTTAAATTACTTTTCATTTTTTACTAAATATTTGGTAATAAGAACTACAATTTCGAAAGCTGGAATTTCCAGTAAACAGTTACCACATATATGGAAAATTACCAAATGAGTGGCTTAAATACCATATATTTTAGTTTTATAAAATAGAATTATAGCTTTTTTTTCAACCAAAAACGCATTTACCATTACAGTAATTACAGTGCAGTAATTTTATTAAAATCTTTACTGCGT
Source organism: Parasteatoda tepidariorum (assembly GCF_982258835.1). Classification (NCBI taxonomy): domain Eukaryota; kingdom Metazoa; phylum Arthropoda; class Arachnida; order Araneae; family Theridiidae; genus Parasteatoda; species Parasteatoda tepidariorum. The sequence continues at coordinate 63,557,472 of NC_141762.1, read as the reverse complement.
AGAAGTTCAAAATGATTATTGTTTGCATACATGAATTAAAGTGATTAAGATAACTGATTATATAAATATTTTCGATTCATATTTTATTAATATTTTCTATGCATCAAAATAAATAAATAAAATATATTAAAAAAAGAATTCCTTTAGAAATTTTTCCTTGTAGAAAAGCAGTAAGAAGAAAAAAGGATTTGTTGTTTTGATCCTTTTTGAATTTCTAGTTTACCTTTCTTCAAGATGCATTTGTGTGCTGATTGAGTTTTAAAAAATGCTTTTCCATTATCACAGACAATGGAATTTCATTTGAGGAAGAATTTTATGTATAAAGCAGGTTGAAAGATTTTTGTTCTTTTACAAATAACACAAGGCAGATGGTGTATCCGAAATAAGAACTTACATCGTGATCTCAACATTAATTATTTAATCCATCAAACTGTAAAACTTTATTGAAAATTTTTCGAAAAAGCCATGCATTGTGATATCGTACGATTTAGAAAGAAGACATAAACCTTAAGGCAATGGCTGCTTATTTTTGTAGCGACGCATCTTTATCTAGAATACAAATTATTTAATTTTCTTTTCACTCCAATTTGCATTTCACTTACCAGAAAGTACACCTTAAAGTTAAAACTTCAAGATGAATGGGAGAATGGACCATAAGCGACCTGAGGATCCGAGATAATTTTGACAATGATGATGGTGATGTTCCTTTTCAAGAACTTTGGAGATTTGTTTTCTGGAAGAGCTTTTCCCTCTTAATATCAGACAATGGAAGGTTTGAGCAAAGATTCCATGGATTTCCTTCGTTTAAGATAGTGTAGTGTTATCGTCTCTTGGAGAGTTTTGTTTCTTGAAACATGGTTATTCCTCGTTTCAAATGTGCAGATGTGGACAGACAGGAAGCCATTTTTTTGGCCAAAAACTTGCAAATCAGCAGCAAAGTGCAGCATGACTCTTTTCATTTTGGAAAGGAAAGAAATATTAGAACATTTTTGTGATTGTTACTGTTGAAAAACGTCAAATGTCACGTGGGACTAAATTCAGGTCCATGGTGCTAAAATTTATATGTGCAAAAATCTTGTTTCAGAATGTTGTTATTAAATACGAATTACCTTTATTCAATTCCACATTTATTCTCACTCATTCACATGCATATGTTCTAAAGTAAATCAGCAGGCAAAGTTTGTGCCTGTATTACGGAAATGCTCAGTTAGTTCAGAACACATGTAAACCTATGGGTGACAACGTATGGGTATTACAATGAACACAAATTATTATTTTTGATATATTCTCATAACTTTGTTCACGTCCTTTCACTCGAAAGCTTGCCTTGATATTGAATTCGAAATTTTGTCCAGTGAGATTTTGGGTGCAATCAATAGCAACGACCCTGGAGGCGAAGAAATCAATATGGGTAGCAAAATTTTAAGTCCTATTTTTAAAACGCATTTTGTTTCGTTTATGCATTGTAACCTGTAGCAATTTCAAACTCGAAACAACTTTTCTTGTATTTTTAAATATGGTGTTTTGCTCCATGGTAAGTTTTCAAACAAAATAATAAATGACCTATTTATTTCAGTTTCCAATTTTTTTTTTCTTTCAAAAACTTATCAGGGATTCAAAGGCTTTTGAAAAGTTAGATTGCCACCAATTCACAAATCTGGAAAGTTATCATTTCAATTGAAATATAAAGCGTGGCGTAATATAAAGATATGCCATATTTTCAAATAGCTTAAGAGATCGTTTCTGAAGAAACTCTTTGGTAAAAAAGAACTCTAAAATTTTCATAAGATTGATGATTTTATATATTGTGTTGTTATCTAGGGAAAACTTCGATTACATTTTAAGAGTTTGTCAAGAAACTATATAGAGCAGTTTGATGCAATGATTCCTCTTTGGAAAAAACTGGTTTATGACTCTATTGGTTTATGACTCTATTCTTGATAGATATTTTTGTCATAATTATAAACTTCATAGTTAATTAATTAAATTTATATATCCGTATATAAATTTAGTTTACTCGTTAGTTTACTCGTTAAAAATGAACAGTTTTAAAAATAAGGTTTCCCGTAAGCAATTTGAAAATAAGCCATCTGTTTAGTTTTTAAAATGAATTTCTTTATCACTATGATAATCATATTTACAGTTAGATAAAAGCTTTTCGAGTGCCAGAAGTAATTAAAAAAATATGAAGGTCTTATTTGAATAGAGGTCTAACTTCACATATTAAAAAAATGGAGTTATATTTCCTTTCATGTCCAAACGAGTCATTTCGACGTACATTATTTTAAATATAGTACACTTCCAACTTATTTTAGCTGTCAAATAGAGGGCTCAAAAGTCAGTCTGGATAATCTAGATTATTTTAAAAAGAAGAATCTTTGTCATCATTGGACTTTAAAGCTCTCTTTATTTATAAATGAAGAGAGTTGTCCCGCTATTGAAATACGGACTTCCGAAAATATAGTAATCTTTTAAATTGAAGCTTTTAATCCCATTTTAGGAATTTTAACTTCAAGTAAAAAAAAACATCTTTACAAATTTAGACAAAGAAAGTAGTTTCTTTATTAAAAAGACAAGAATGATTCATTAAATGATAGAATGTTCTTTTCTTATTCCTTATCTAATGTTTTCTTAACTTCTTATGTATATATATATATATATATATATATATATATATATATATATATATATATATATATATATATATATATATATATATATATATATATATATATATATATATATATATATATATATATATATATATATATATATATATATTGACGCAAAAATGAGATTAAAAAAAATTAAATGAAGTGCAGACTAACAGAATATTAAGAAAAAAAAGTTCATTAAGTCCAGACTAACTGGAAAAAAATATTTAAAGAAGATATTAATGCAATTAATTCAAAATAACTGATCTGATCAAAAATCCAATAAACTGCAGGAAACAACCATGGAAAGATCCATGGAACAGCAGGAAACCCAGGATGCACAGCGAAAAAAAAAATAGAAAGATAAAAAAAAAGTGTTCCTGCCCGTAAAATCTACGGTAAGTTGGATGTTATAACTACTTTCGGTTATTTTACCGTAATTTTAGAATAAAAATTCAAACATTTTTCTGAAGTTCAATTTCTTTTTTATTTTAAAAAATAAACATCGTCTGATAAAATACATTCCGCATCGAACCAAAAGTGTGAAAACGATAAAGATGTTAATATTTATGTGGAATTTTTGAATAATTTAAAAGTAAAACGAGTAAAATTTAGGACTTTAAGCCGGAAGCAATTTTACTCAATCCTATTCAGTTCTTCGACGATGTGTTGTTATACTGATTTCCAGAACTGGTAACTCTTGGAAATATTATTTCATGCCCATTTCATACGTTTTTAAGAAATCTCCAGATGTCGCAATGTACTTCAGTACATACATGGCTGTACAAGTTTCAACTAGAAATTTTTAAGTTTTCGTTCGGAATGCTCTTCAATTCTCACTTAGGTGCTTTCTTAATGATTACGACATTCTTGAGTCCTGTTTGTTTGTTTTTTTAAGTAAATTTTTGCTTTCAAGAATTATGGAGATCGATTGCTTCGGACAAAGCTATTGCAGACATTTTGGTTATAAAACTGAGCAAAGAAACAGGGTTTAAGGTTGTTTAAAAAATGAGAATGTCAGAATTGAAGATTATTTCGGAAGTAGAATTTAAAAGTTGTTTCTTAAAATTTTACAACCGAGCACAGAAGTGCCTTACTTCGGATAGAGATTAATTTAGATAATATTTTCAGGGGTTATTGAATCAGTCGAAATTCTTGCCTGTTTTATAAACTGTTTCTTCTTCTTTTTGTGCACATTTGTGGTAATGTGCTCATAACTATAAACTGCCCAAATAATCATAAGAAATCAATAAAATTGCATTTCTAACTCATTCAGTTTAGCATATAAGATAGTGAAAAAGCTTAAAAGAAAATCAGTGAAAAGTAAATTATCGCAGCTCTTTGAATGATTTAATTCAGCGTGGTTTTAACAAGGAAAACAAGGATGAATTTCGGCTGAAATTTCGTTCAGAAGTTTAAAAATTCTTTTATATATTGTTCATCATTCTTAGCTTTTCTTTAAACTACAATTTTGCTTTCTTCATCAAAAGAGAAAAAAATTAAACAGTTTTGAAGTTCTGAAACTCAATTCAGCTCAAAAAACGCAGTGAAGATAATTTTTTTTTGTAGACCAGAATCGATTATTTCAACGTCAGCAAATACTTTCAATCCGCCATTTATTGATTCAAGAAATAAGGCTTTTTTGTTATTTCTGAAAGAATTTTTATTGCTTTAATAAAATTTTATAAGGTTTGAAAAGTGAAATAATTTTATTTCTTCCAATTTGGTCGTTGATGCGCTTGCGTGTACTATAGCTTAGAATCCACACTTCATTTATTATAAATTCATCTTTCTAAGAAACTCAATTGCATTTTTGTAGGTAATTGCTTCAAGGCAATAAAGTTTACTTAAGTTATTTTAAATCTCACCTCTTTCTAGTTCGCTGACTCGGTATTTGATTAAAATAGAAAACGTCATTTTTTACATTCCAAAAATGGATTAAATACATTTCGTGAAAATTATTTTATAATTATTCAATTCAAATGTGCATGACGAATATTTTTTTTAAACTGTAGCATGTACGAGTAACTCTAGAAGAAGAGGCATTGCTTTCTTCATTCCAATGGATAAATGTGAATTCAGAACATACAGAACTGTAATAGTTATAGAATATTCTTCTTCTTTATAGAATAGTATATATTTCTGTATCTATATAATTCGGAAAATAATAATGAAGAATCATCCGAATTACGTGAAATAGTATCATTTATGCTGATTATTAATAAATTTTTTATCGTTTTCTTGGTAAGTATTTTTTAGTTTTAAAAGAATAATTTCAACTGGAATTCAACTGTTTCAACTGGAATTTCAACTGTTCTGTCTTCAAGCTACGATTTGAAATTCATATCGAGAGCATACAATTATAAAATTTTGATGTGTGGTATGTTATCTAAAAGTAATGAAGGAATAATCTATGTAGATTTTATTTAAAAATAAAATTTTCAAACGAAGAACATTTCATTAGGAATTCTCCGGATTTATAAAGAAGGTGAGTGTTATGATTTTTATAATAAAAAATTTGCTTGCAAATAATTTGTTTTCTTATTTGATGATAGTTCTTCACAGAATGGTTTTACGTCTGATTAAGAACTATAAGAATGAAAAAAAGGAACAATATGATAGTTTTTTTATTTCAACATGAGGAATTTTTAGAATCGCTTTTTTAATCCTAAGAATTCTTTGTTTTACGTTTTTTAAGTGTATGACTTTTAGATATAAATTGCCGTCAAAATACTTTTTTTGAAAAATTAAATGGTATAACAATATGTATTTATGCATACTTCTTGCATATTCTAATGTTTGAAGTAATATGATTCAGAAAAGTATGGAATAAAAATTCGGTACTTATATATTAACGCCACCGCAGCTACAGATTTGGCAGTTTTTAAGTGACGCATATCTACACCTAAAAATTTTGCGACAAATCATAAAATAAAACACTTTATTTAAGATCAAAGTAGTCAATCGGATTTCGGTGAGAAATGAGCCGATATAAAGTTTAACATAGATTCAAAACAAACTATATTTTCGTTCACCTGATGATGCTGCCATATTAACTCTAATAAATAGGACTCCAAATGAGATAATATTTCCAAAACGTACGTTTACCTAGATAAAGTTTCATGTCATGGGAATTGGTACATTTTCGTTTTTTTTTTGGTAAAATATTTCGCTCTTGAAAAAATAAAATTTCATCGTATTTTGTTTTTGGCAAATCCCAAAGACGAATTTTCGTAGCACTAAAAAATGGCGACAAAAAAGAATTTTTTTTTTTTGTTTTGTTTTGTTTCGTAAGCATTCTTTATTTTACGTTTTTTAGTTTCTAAATAATGATTTTTATTGAAACTTGAAATTTTTTGATAAAAATTGTCGTAAAAAAACTTTTTTTTCAAAATTAAATTTCACAAAATTACGAGGCTTATGTATACTTTTTGTTCATTTTAATTTTTGAAGTAATAAGATTCTTAAAACTATGGAATGTAAAGTTTAAATAGGCCTTTCATGTTATATCATTAAATTTAGCAAAACTATTTCTCGGGCATTAGGTTTTAACTCTTATAAGAATATACACATTTTTTTCTGTTAATTTACAAATATTTTTCCGATGTGTTTCGGATGTTCCTTCTCTAAATAAAAATTGATACCATTTTGTTTTCGTTTTGCATAAGAAAGAATATCAAACATTTTCCTTTTTTAAATTTAATAAGCCACAATAAAGAAGGAGCGTTACGATGCTACACGCTACATTAAAGACGTCTCCAGAGTAACTGAATGACTGCTCATATAGAAATCGCAGGTATTCGTCTCACACAATAACGCCCCCTATCGTTCGTTGCGATCTCGAATTACAAACAACTACAACTATTTGATGAAAAATAATTTATCGATATGATTAACACGAATGTTGATGGAACTTCCAAATTTCTTAACGTAAGGCGAAGTGAAGGGAAATCATGCGCATGCGCGAGTTCATTTGTGAAAATGACGAGTCCCGTGCAGAAAGCAGTCTGCGTGTTAGACTTTAATAATTGTCATTCTGTTATTACAGTGCAGAGAAGATTTCGTCTGCTTTACAACAACAACATACGCAGATGGCACATGCGCAGATGAAGAAACGGGATGTTTGTGCAATGGGAAAAGTAGCAGAAGGCCACGTGTTTCAGCGGAAAACGTTGAAAGAATTTGCAGCACATATGAGCGAAACCCACGAAAATCAACTTACACAGACAATAGGGATCGAGTTATAAATGCCACAAACAGCGGTATAGCGTGTTTTCAGACAGAAGCTGCTACTGAAACCGTACAGAATTTAACTTGCGCAGCAATTGAAACAGTAAGTCTAAGGCAAACGCAATAATTACGTTACGCTTAAGCCGGAACGCATGGAGGATGAAACAATGTTTAATAGTCTCATTTATAGCGATGAAGCAACCTTTCACATGACTGGGAAGGTTAACTGACGCAATAGTCGAATGTGGGTTGCGGAAAAGTCTTCCACTGTAATTGAACGTGATTCTACGGATTACATCTTGCAGCAAGATGGAGCACCGTCACACTGGGGTATGATGGTTCGCACATTTATAAGACAACATCTTCCAAACCGTTGGATAGGTCGAAGTGGAGATGCCGACGATGACTTCTGCTTTTGGTCACCGAGATCTCCGGACTTGACACCCTAAGGTTTCGATCTGTGGGGTTATGTGAAAGACTACTTCCACCGAGCTTTCCATGCCCAACAAATTTTATTTTATTTTATATCCGTCGTTGAGCAGCCGACCCAATTTTGAGTTTAGGACTACTAATGTTTAACTCCGTAGCCTTGTAATTTTGAACCAATCCAGAAAACAATGAAACTCCTGGATCAGTACCCCAGAGGTATTGATTTGTTATGGGAACATGGATGACTCTGCGACTCGACAGATTTAACGTGCTTCAGTCACCATTTACTACATGGGGAGTCTTCGGCTGGTGGGGATCGAATTCATGGACATGGGCCTAGTGCCCTAACAACCAGGCTATCCCAGCCTCTTTGCCCAAAAAAATTTAATTTTATTTTATGACTGTCGTTAAACAGCTAACCCAATTTTAAGGGTTTCCGAGTACTAATGTTCAACTCCGTAGCCTTGCAATTTTGAACCCAATCCAGAAGACAAGGGAACTCCTGGATCAAGTATTGGGAGAAATTTGCCTTCGTGGAGAACTTTTTGATCGAGCTAACCCGCATTTGCGTTACATGGAGAGGAAAACCACAAGAACCTCCCACAGTTAGCCTGACGGCAAGGGGACTCTAACCCATGATCCGTCTACCACTGAGGATATTTCACGTCAGCACTGTGGTCGGTGCAAGCCGGATGCGGAATACGTATCGACTGGGTTTCGAACCCGGTTCGTCTCATTGGAAGGCGAGCGCTGTGGAGAATTCAAAGAAAGCACATGTACAGTCCGCAAAAAAAAAAAGATATCACCCTGAATAACTTTTGTTCTAATGATCGGATTTTCACGATCTAAGCGTCGATCTTAATGGTTCCCGGGGGTGACCTCAAATATGCTAATTAATTAGTGCTAACTATTAATTAAGTTACGAAATCAGACACAAAAACGTACTTTCTCTGAATAAACATGTATTTTTTTTTACATATTTGGATTTCTAAGCTTCAAAATATAGGAGGTAGCCGCAATCTGGGAAATATGGTCCCCATAGTTTGGTCAGGAGAGCGATCCAAAGTTCGTACCCGTTAATGTTAATTTCACTTTTTACGTTTTTAGTCATATTTTCAAAACTAATGAAGCAATTTGAAGAAAATTGCGCCCACTCATAAAACTCATTTACCCAAAGATAATTTCATGAAAAAAATAATTTTTAGTAATTATTAATTATTTTTTATTATTTAATTAAATTGAGGATGAAAAAATTTTGAATTATAAGGTATGAATTTTTTTATACCATAATAATCTACATATTTTTCAATACAAAAATCTAAAGTTTCAACTGTTTTTATTTATTAGAAGCTGAAAAAAATTAAAATTAATTATTTTTGAAAAATAATTTGGCGACAATAAAAAAATGATTAAATGGGGCGATTAATATTAAAATGTGATAAACTTGCGAGGAACTTGACTTCTCGCGCGTAGTGTAAAATTTCATTCATATTTTTTTTCGCTAATAATCGTTTGCTAATCCTTTTATTTTTATTTCTTTCAAACTATAAAATACGATGTTTCTTTTTAGTCATTTAATAATTTATTTGTAATTTAGTAAAGAAATTATAAATAAAGCATTTTGAATAAAAAACACTTTATTCAACGAATGTCTAGTTTTATAAAGGCGTGCTTCTGATAGAATATGATTATGCACCAGATTGTGCTAACTTAATGTGATTATTTTTTAATTTTTGATTTTCTTTTTCAATAACTGATACAATTTCAATAATATACATACGTATGCATAGATTTGGAATAATATATTATCAATTTCTTGAATATATATTTTATAATTATTAATACGAATGCGTAGTCAACATTTTTAATCATCTTAAAACTTCGCCCGGTGGCTGAGCGGTAGCGCATCGCGCTGTCGTTCCTCGGGCCGGGCAAGGCTGACTCAGCCTTTCATCCCTTCAGTGGGTCGATAAATAAGTACTAAGCACGATTGGGAACTAAACACTGGGGGTTCCGCGTTCGGCTGACCACCTGAACGGAACATCTGCTCCTGCACCCCAGAGCCCTAGGTCCAGAAAACTGAGATGGGCACAGTAAGCCTTGGCCCTCCATGGGCTGTCGTGCAGCTGAGTTTAGAGTAGAGTTTTTTAAAACTTCTTTACATCTTATATATCGCCTTAATCTTAAAATAAATTTGTAAATTACCTGTCTGTGCGTGTTTCGCAGAATTATTTTTCTAACTTCTAAATTTGTAAATTACCTGTCTGTGCGTGTTTCGCAGAATTATTTTTCTAACTTTTTTATTGAATTTTAATGCAATTTTTTTTAAATTCTATTATGTATATTTTTGTCCAATAATATATTAATCAATCGTTTAAGTACTTTAATTTATGTTTTTCTTTAAAATAAAATTACTTTTTAAATTATTGCTAAGTTCTTATTGAAAGAAAACTTAGAATTATTGCCAGCTATCTGAGAATTAAATCTTGTTAAGAAATTAAAAATATTCTACTGATCACACACAATATCATTCGAAGCAGAACAGCTGACTATTTACTAAAAATACTATTGTTTACGAAAAATGAAGATAAATTATTAATTTTATTTTTTTTATTGCTTCTTATTTATTCGAGTAATGAAAAGTAAATGCGTATGTGCGCACAGGGGAAAAATTTAACAGATTGTTTTGTTTTTTAAATGAACAAAAAAACTATGGGCATGCAATTTTAATTCAACATTCAAAGAAAATCTTGTGCGCTAACCCTTTTGTCTTAAAAAGTTGAAAATATTTGCTTTAAAAGTTGTTTGTATGATTTCTCAACTTTTGCACAGTTCAAAAAAATATTGCTATATCAGGAAAATGTTTGATATGCCTTGTTTTGTTAAACAACTACTAAAATAAAAAATTGTAAAAAGATTAGAAAAACGTGCTATTTTTAGAATCATCATCTCAAAAATTGTTCTTTTACTCCATTTGACTTTCTTCTTCTTAACTAACTTATAATCATAGTTTTAACACACGTTTTGAAGAAATTATGTAAACAAATTCCTATTATTTCGTAATAAAAAAACAAGAATATTAATGATTTATTTATACAGTGAAACCTGCCAAGTTGACCACACTTGTAAGTTTTACACCTGAATAAGTTGACCTCAATTATCAAGAACGGAAATTTTCCTACATAATAAAGAAGCAAAACCTTTGTAACTTGACCACCTGTCTATCTTGTATGTTGACCACTGAAATAAGTAAATTTTGTCTAGGAGTATTATGAAATTCTATTCTAAAACCCTCATAAGTTGACCAGAAAAAAAATTCAGAAAAGTTTCTGTCATTTTGCAATGTATGTTAATATTTCACTTGTTTGGTGAAATAGTGTAAAAAGCTAATCTAAACCCTTTTGTGAGTTGACCATCTGGGGAAACTGTAGGGACTCAGCTTTTGACCATTCATTGAACACAGGTGTGTTAGTTGAAAAGTTGCTCTTCCAGTTGCAATAGTGAGCAAATAGGCTTATATGTGTAGTAATAACAGAATAAATTTTGAAGTGTTAAAATAATTTTGTTTTGTTAAAGTTTTCAATGTTTTCGTGTTCTGATATTTTAAGAAATTATTTTTATTAAACACTTCACATGCATAACTAACAAAATAATTTTTTTTAAAAAGTTAGTTAAATATTAAAATTATTTCTGTGTAACAAATTGAAGTTCGTTTAGGTTTAAACACATTTCTTGAGATATTCATTTGGCCATTTGCTAAATCAAATTTTTAAGTCAAGTAAAAAAAAAATTTAAATGTATAGCAACATGTAGGAAACGAAAAAGTAAACAATGTCCCACCCCTTCTATAAGTTGACCACTTGTCTACGTTGGCCACTAAAACAATGCACATGAAGTGATCAACTTACACAAGTTTTACTGTAATTGTTTCATTGAACCAGAGTAGTTAATTGTTTTCGTAATAATCGGCCTTACAACTATTTAACTTAGATTCTTTGGACTAGGCGTCACTTCATGCATGTCTTTCGAGATTGAAATTTCAAAGATAAAATGTAAAAATTACAAGAATGCGTAAGCTGGTTTCAATTAACAAAAAAAAAGGGACAAAATCGTTGGCAAAAGAAGTTATCTCATGAAAAGAGTGTCAGAGTTGAAAAAGTATTGTAAAAACTGTAACAATTGTTACTCTTGTTTAATTAAGGGTATTATAAACCTAATTTTCTTTTAATCATGTTTTTTAAAGAACTAACGAAAGGAGTGTGTAAATAACATCAACTCGTAATTTTTTTCGTGTTTTTTTTTTATTTATTATAATATATATATATATATATATATATATATATATATATATATATATATATATCAAAATGCTTTTAAAATGCCATAAAACATTTATTAAGTTTTACAATTTTATCGAAAATAAATACCGTGATTTCTATAAAATTTTGCGATTATGCATCAGAATAGCTATCTTTTTTCAGGTCCACCTTTGCTTGATCACTTTTTTTTCCTTTCCTAAGAAACTCGAAGTGAGGGGCAAAAGCATTTAACCCTACAACTCTTCATAAATTTATGATAACTTATGAAAATTGGTTTTAATTCAAAACTGTCCTACAAATTACATTAAAACAGCTTTAAAAAAATAAATAATGTCAGATAAAAAGTCAAAGATTCTATAATCTTGGAGAATCAAAAATAATTTATTAATTTATTTAAATTTCCTTTTTAAAGGAGATTTAAAAAAAAAAAAAGCCCAGAAAGCAACGCGAAAAATTCTTTTGGTTGCTTAGCAACGAGAAGCACTATCTTTTCCCATCTTGTCATTCATTCAGTTTCTTTATGGTTGTTATAAATTATTTCCCCTTCTATGACGAGGTAATTTGGCATATTTTTAAACCATCGCCAGATATATAAATCCTTATTGCGACCTAATTTACAACCCATTTTTTTCGAAATTTTGTCTACCCCCCCTATTTTAAGGGTCAGGATTCCAAATATGTAAAAAAAAATGCATGTTTATTCAGAGAAAGTACGTTTTTGTGTCTGATTTCGTAACTTAATTAATAGTTAGCTCTAATTAATTAGCATATTTGAAGTCACCCCCAGGAACCATTAAGATTGACACTTAAATCGTGAAAATCCGATCATTAGAACAAAAGTTATTCAGGGTGATATCTTTTTTTTTTTGCCGACTGTAATGCGCTTGCGTCGGTGACCGGTGACTGCACTAATGCTTCAGAATGTATGGCGTGAAATGGACTACCCCTAGATGTTGACCCCCTCTGTGACGCATGCGTACAAGAGATATTTTTACATTCTGTGTAAATTTTATCGATAAACTCTTTTTCATTAAATAGTTATAGCCGTTTGTAAGCGCTAAATTCATTTTGAATTACCCTGTAGTATTATATGTTATATTAACAGCAGAAATGATAACAATATTGATAAAAGTATAAATTCTCATACAAGAAGAGCTATTTTTCATGAAAGAAAGCATCTTAATAGGAGAAAAAATTAAAATAAAATAATCTGAGTAAGTAAAACTACATAAGATAATTACTTTTTAAACAGAATTATTTAAGAAAATCAAACCTTGAGAATTAATAACTGTAAAATTGAAAGAATTCAAAATCTTTTAGACTCAAAATCTTTAAAATTAATAACCTAAGTTTTAATCGAAATCATACAGTCATAAATTCTTTATAATAATCAATTCCATTCATTCCATTCTTTTCACTTTAATGGGAAAAGGACATTCTTTTTTTTTATGTCATTCTAATTAAATCACTACTTGGCAAATTACTATTCATGTCTTTTATCATCCCCACTTTGAGTAATTTAGAAATCAAATCTGTTTTTCTATTTGAATAATCTTTAATGCTTCGAATGTTCAATGTAGTTTTAAATTAGTCTGTATTAAAATGCATTCTTCCATAATATGAAAACATCTAACTAATTTTATTGTATGATATTTAACGAACATGCTTCAATGCATTCATTTAAGTTGGTTCGAATATTATACTAAATTAAATATTTCTTTAGTTCTATCTTTTTTTTGGTGGGATTCAGTGAATATTATGATCATAAATTTTATAAGCTCCTGCGAAGTTTTTAATTTCAGGGTTTGTACTTACCGGGAATATCGGAAAAACAAGAAAATATTGGGGAAAAGAGATTCGAATAAAAAAATCAGTGAATTGTTAGGGAAAAACGTAATTTTACCCCAGAACCGGGAATTGTCAAGGAATTTAACATCCTATGCGGGATTTGACACCCTTGCGAGATTTCACTGTTCCGTTTTCAAAACCGTAATTTGTGCTTGTGCAATAAAAGTTTTTATTTTTTAAAATTTTTTCTACTTAGATGTTTTTTACGGTCTGACCGTTATAAGAACTTGAAACTTCTGACCTGAGAATATTACCACGTTAGGTTTTTTAATCTTCTTTTCTCCAATTTTTAAAATCTACTTTTGTTTTAATTTTATTTGATTTTATGACAAATTATTGTTCTATAATTTCGGTTAATACTTTAATTATCACGAACAAAAATTTTTTTAATCGTCTGCTATGTTTATTTGATATCTATAAAAGAAATAATTTTTTTAATTAAATAAATTCTGATTCCTCAGAGGTGCGGTATCATTTGCAAGTTTACCTCAATATAGAATCACATCTGCTTTCGTTAAAATGATATGCTTTTATAAGGAAATAAAAACATGAAGTTTATTAATATAAGCATACAATTAATTATTGCTAAAAGCAGACGATTATTTTTTGAAGCAAATTGTAGCTTTCTCTTTTTACAAGTGATAAATTTCTGACTCCACCACGTTTAGATTATTTTTCCGTTCACAATAGATTTCATACTTAATCAATTATGTTTTTTTTATTCATGAATTTTAAGATAACGATTTTTTTTAAATTCAGTTAATTTCATTATATCCTGCTTTCTCCTGAGTTTTAATATTTATGTTAGCGCTTCTTTTGATTAGAATTTTCGTTTGGTAATTTTGTATTGTTTTCATTTAACTTGATTAATAAGTTTTCGTTTTCTTTTTTTTCTTAATATTAAGTACGAAATATATTGTGTTTTTTATAATTAAGTTTGTATTATATTAATTAATTTGTGTAAGAATAAGTATTTTTTAAATTTTTCATTGATTTCACCGTTTTACCGTCGTAGTTTATATATTTTCTATATATTTACCCACATGATTTACGATTAATTTTATTTGTAGAAAATCTTAAAATGTATAGTAAATCTTCACATCTTACAATTTTATAATTATTTTTCCATTTTTTCCCTAAAAGGCATTTGTAAGTTGATTTAATGCGATTTAATTTCAATTAATACTGATTATTGCATACAGATTAATGTTTAATACTTTTGTTAATTTAGTTTTTTTAAAAATATTTTTTAGGACGACTTCGATGTTGAAAAATTGTTTTTATTTTTATTTTATTGAATAATAAGTTATCCCCATATTTTTTGTTTTTTTCTCCTTTTTTTATAATAATTTTAAAATTTATTTTATATCTAAAGGTTAAAAAAAAGTTATTATCATTTATCATTTTATTTATTTTATTTATAAAATAGAGAAGACTATGGAGGTTTAACATCATTTTTTGTTAATTTCAATTGACTTTTTAATTATGGTTTCTTTTTTATTTTGTGATTATTTCCTATCTCCATGACAGGAAATAAAAACGGAATGAATGAACATTTTACCGGATAGCATAAAATATATTTCTCCTGCTTTCCTAAATCTACTTTAGGGCCACAAATCTATCCTATCTCGATCTGTGGCTGACTTTCATTTATTCTGAGAAAGTCTCCAACAGATCATTGCGTGGCATATTCAGAACTCATTTTCTATTTTGATTGGCTAATGGATATCGGAGATTTACTCATTAATTCTGTAGGCCAAAGTATATTAAGTCAGTTTATGGTCCCATAGATTAAGCGCAACGGACATTAAGTATGACTATTAAAACACAAAGCAGAGATTAAGGCTTGGAAAAAATTGCTCGATAAGTGATAGTAAAATTTACGAAATAAGTCAAACATACATAAATGAAATTTATTTCGGTATGTTTATGTCTATTTATTGGATAAATAGGGCGGTTAATCTTGTAAAAAGTGGGACTTTTTGTTTTGAGAATCGGTTTATATCTTTAGGGTTAACCCTTTGACAAGGATGGGACACCGGTAACCCTAATAAGTATTTTTTTTGTTGATGTTCTTAGAAGTAAAAATGTATTTTGGTGCTTTTAATTATAAAAAAATAGTTAAATAGAGGCTAAAAAAATCGGTTAAATTATCGGAATTATAATTGTACTAAAATATAAAATCCAAAAAAAGAAGTAGTTTTAAAATTTTTTTTTTCCTTTCATATTCAAAAATGTATTAATAACTGACTTTATAAATTTAAAAAATTTCAATGATGAAAACCTGTTTGTCTTCAAATAAGTGCAAATTTGGAAAATTATTGTTCGGAAGGGAGTCGTGTTTGGAAGATTTTACCTATAACCTTTTAGAAAAGGACACTGATGTTTCATGGTATCATAATCATAAATTATTAAAAAAAATAGGTATAATATTTTTCTTTTATTTTGACTTAAATTATTATAAAATAATGAAACTAGTATGAAAATACTTTTAATTAAATTTCTGTGTAAAATGGGTCAAATATTCTATTTCGCTGAGGAAAAGCTGTTAGCAAAAAAGTTTTTTTTCCCTTTCCTTTTTCGGTTATGCGCTAATCGTGTAAATAGCTTACAAATTTGGTCTGAACTAAAAATTATTTGTGTGATGATGCATTACAAAAAGGATTATTTAATAAGCTAACAGCAAGGAGTTGTCTTATTTTATTAAAAAGTAACATTTTTAAGTGAGTGAAAAAGTAAGTAATTGTTTCATGTTAAAGTTGCTGTAAATGGTGAAACTTGAAAACCATTTTGATTTTTTTTTTGCTGATTTTTGTAAACATTTTTGAGCAGAAGTTTATCTGAATAAAGCATTTTAAAAATTATCTTCATATTTTTAATTTCAATTTTTGTTGCTGAATAAATCAAGACATCAGGTGACTTTTTTACGGAAAGTTTACAATATTTCGCGAATATTTTGTATTACTTTTCTTGCCAAATGTTCTATAAATAGAATATAACTTCTGTTGTTGAATAAATTAAGATATATGAAGCTACTTTTAGGAAAGCAGATAAGTTTTAGATGATGATTTATTTCTTCGTGAGAAAATACTATAAATACATCATTTTGGAAATTATTTTCAAATATTTAATTTTTACTTTTGTTGCTGAATAAATAAAAATATACGTAGGCACTTTTAGTCTCGAAAATAACTTTATATAATAAATTTATAAATTTGGAATAAATATAATAAGAATATATGTTTTAAACTTCGTGTTAAATTTCAATAAACGCCTCTAGTGGTTAACTAATTGCAGTGAATTGCGTATTTTGTGAAACTAACAAATAAATCCAAAAAATTCGCATTTGATTATAAAGCTAAATTAGCAATTAAATTTTCATACACATTGAAATGTTTAAAATTATTTGCTAATTTTCATTACTTAATTTAATAATGATTGCTGAAAGGCTATTTATTTGTTCTAAAATTTTTCCACATCAATTTGAACCACGAATTAAGTTACAAAATTTGTCAAATAGAATAATGAATAGAATAGTTGAATAGAATAATCAACTGACGCAGATAGACAAACGCAGCTTGTTTTGCTGTATTTAAATTTAATTTAATGTATGAATAAAAAAAAATGAAAAATAATAAATTAGGAAACAATAAGAAAAAATATTAAGACTTTATGAAACAATGTTTTCATAAAATTTTGTGTATTTTGAGCACGTATAATAAGCATATTGTGTACATGCAGTCCAATGTATGTGAACAAAATGTGAACCCTCGTGAAACATGGTTTTTGTGCTGAAAACCCCTTTTATAAAAAAATTTAACTGAATAAATTGCGGATTATTTCACTTGGAAAAATTAAAATTATTGAAAACAGTGCTTGACTAATTCGTAGCGCAGCATACTTTTCATAAAAAAATTTAAAAAAAATATGCTATTCAGTTTCACGCCAGTGAGTTGTGAACTACAGAAATGCTTTGCCGCCACAAGATGTCATACATTTACGTAAACATCGATCGTGCGCGCGCATTACGAGGGCAAAACGAAACTCAAGGAGAGAGGAGGACTTTCAGAAGCTGATGAAAAGCGAATAGATGAGGTGGAGATGAAGTTCTTCCTGGAGATGAAGAGATTAAAAACAACCTATAAAAGTTGATTTTCGAAACACGTGTATAAGAGAACGATTGTTAAATGTTGACATTTTAATCAAAGGAATATTTTTGTGAGTTCCTTTCATTACTTTTCTGACTATTTTGACTTTATTTTATTCCCTCTTTTCAAGGGAATGACAGTTAGTGAGAATGTGTGATGCTTTTCAAGTTATAAAAATTTCTTTATTTCTGAATCGTTTGATGGATTTAAAAAATATCGTTTGCTTTAAAAAATCGTCTGCTTGTTAAAGAAAGAAAAGAATACTGTTATTCTGCGAACTGTAATTTTAACTGACGCTCAGCTCATTTAGAATTAATGAATTTTATCAAGTTATTTAACATAAGAAATGAAGCATTTCAGCTGCATTTAAAGTGCATTATTTTCTCTAAAAATAGTCTTATTGGAGAATAGTAAAGTTCTCTACATTGTGATTTTAACTGACATTTAACTAATTTAAAACTCATTCATTCTATTTAATGTGAAATGAAGGACAATATTTTAGTTTAAAGTGACTGTTTTTTTAATTCGTGCATCAAATTAACATGGATGTTATAAATTTAACACTTGAAACTTCATTTAAAGGAATACGTCATTTATTAAAAATGATTTTTATGCTGAAAACTAATCTGAAAATGGTTAGTTAATTTTAGATAAAAAAAATATGTATGAGCGTCAAGAAGTAAGATGAACTAGTTATTTTTTAAATTTTTTTCTTATAGAGTAGTATTGCACTAATAATCAAGTTTAATTTTTGAAAATAGTTAAAATCATAAATATTCTAGTAGTAACATTTTTATGGACTAGATTGCATAAAACTTTGAGCATATTTTCTTTGATCTCCATATTTTGGTGTGAATGATAATTCCTATGAATTAAAACTCGCCGAGTTTGTTTCTAAAATTTTTATCTTACATTTAAAAATATTTCAACTGTAGAAGCTTGAATTTCATAATACTGTTGAAGAGTTTATGTTAAAGAAAATTTAGTGTCACAATACTATCAGAGAATATATGCTAAGAAAGTTGAGTTTAATAATATATAAATGAAAGTTCTGGTAAATTAAGTTTAGAGACTTATTCTGTTCGAGGAATTATTCGAAAAAAAGTTCAGACTACTAATAATGAAATAGTTCTAAAAAAGTTGAATTTATTATTTTTTGCTTAAAAAAAGTTTAAAAAAATTTATACTCTAAATAACTATTATAACTTCATTTTCATATGATAATTTGTAAATGCTAAATAAAGGGCTGCATAACCTATTTGTGATAAAATTCTACAACGATTTCTATTAAAGTGTTAATCGTGCCAAATGCAACCGTAGAAAGACGATACAAGTTAAAACTTCATAGGAACTAGACAGCTTATCATTGAAATAGAAGAAATTTATTATGGATTATACATTATACATTACTAATAAGCCATAAGCTATTTGCATATAAACCGGATTTCCTCATAAAAAAAACAATATAACTGATAATTAATTAAAAGTTTCTGTATATTAGGCATTTGAATTTTACATCAAGAAGTTCTGATTACATAGTTTACTAGTTATGGGAAGAGTGTTTGAATCTTTCTTAATTAGTGAAAAATAGTTGAAGATTGAGAAAAGTACAAGATTTTAACTTATAGCTTTTTAGCTAGTCTGTGATAGTTTAGAATTTGTTTAGCTTCTACATGGAAAACATTGTAGAATAAAATGAGAAACAATAGCTCATCGGTGCATCCAATAGATAGAGTAGATAACCAAGAAATTAACTACAGTAGTAACAAAGATTATCTGCCATCTTCTTTGGCGGTAGATGTTAATAAGCGATTGCATTTTCTTCAAACACCGCCAAATACTATGTCTCAAAATAGTGAAAAAAGGGGACGAAGAACTACTGTAGCATGTGTATCACCTCACATGAACGAAATCTTGAATGATTATGACAGGCATCATCACCGCAGTTTGACGGAACTGCACACTTTTGGAAAATACAACGAACATGGAGTTTACAGGAACGGTAAAAAATCATCTACCAAATTAAGTGATGAAATGTTTTTGGAAGATATTCAGGATGAGGTAAATATTTTTACCTTTTTATTTATTCTTTTAGGTTTGAGAGGATGATATATTTTATTCAATTTATCTATAACGGAAAAATTTAGTAAAATATTGTTCTATGGAAAAAATTCCCAAAATTTAAACTGATTGACGTAGCTTCTCCGTTCTTCTACGCATATAAATTCAAAATGCAAATAGTACAGATTAAAGTACAAAATCTCTGCAAAATTAATTACTGATAAAATATATTATTTAAAAACTGGGTTATACTTGAATGAGAGTTATACTTTTTCTAAAAGTGACTCACAGGTATACTTTGGAACAAACTTTTTGATTTTTTTTACTTTATTTAAACTTGTTTGAAAAGAATTTTTTTATGAAGTATAAAAAGAGACGGAAAATTGAAAAAATGTCCTAAAATTTCTTTGCTGCGAAATAAATAACGAAATCTGTAGGCTTCAATAATTAAAAATATTATAGAAAAAAAATTTTTTTTCTTCAAAAACCTATTATTTTTTAAATTAATTGTGTAGCTTTATGTGCAAGCTAACTTAAGGGTATACTTCGTGAAAAATTTTTTAAACTCTTGTTACTTAATTTAAGATTATTTTAGAGTAATTTTTTGCTTTATAGTAAACCTAATTTTTTTAAAAAACAAAAATTGAAAACTATTTTATTATTTAGTTGTTTATAAAATAAATGCAGCATAAATTAATATTTTCTTTTTTAAAACTGTTATAATTTAGATCAAATTTATAGTTTTATATACGTACTAAGATTTAGTCATATTTTATTCCAATATATTAAGTGTTTTTTTTAAAAAAAATGCTTCGAAAGAGCAAGAATTTGCATTTTGAGAAAACAAGTAAGGGAGGGAAAAGCATATTTATACTTAATATTCTAATGCAAAATTTTTGTTACGTTTACATTAATTAAAATACGAAATTTACTATACATGAATCTAAGAAAAAAATATTACTTATCAAACAAAGATGCAGAGATATTTTTGAAGATTAAATGATACTTTGTACTTCTGTCATCATTTTCAGCATTATCATATTTATTATTTCGAATAAGCATTAAGTAAAGATAAATGTTGCATTCAATTTCGGAAAGTCATTCATATTTAAGGACCTGGAATAAATTGATAAGATTTCGCGTCGATTGTTTGATTTTAAAATTCACTTTCAAAATTAAAATTCACGTACTTTAATATTTCATGACAATGCTTTCAGATGAAACTGAGAAATTATACTTCATTGTACTATTTAACGAAAGATATGCAAGACATTTGCTTTTCCGTTTTGTATTTTATGCTTATTTTTGTTTTGCGTTTTGCATTGTCTGATGTAAGAATAAATATGAGAAGTACTACAAGGCAGAATTTATAAATATAGTCTTAACATTTATTCGGCAGTTTTAGCACTTTTACATTTATTCGTTTTAAAATTTTGTTTGTAAAGAATTTTAATTTTAGTATAATTCTTAATAACTTTTGAATTAAATATTCAGAAGTTAAAAATTATCAACTTTGAAAACTTTAAATAAAATCATTACAAATGAATGAATAAAATATGAATTTTAATTCCTTCGGAATTCCTTTGATCATTTATTTACTTATGCTAGTATATCATGTTTCGAAAAAATATAAATCATTTTTATTTCAAAAATATATAAACCCCTTTGCATTTATTACGTGGCTCAATTTTTTAGTTATTCTTGTTTTATTTGAAATATTTCAACTTTTCTAAATAAATTTTCTTTGTAACTTTAAAATTACGTTTTGAGTTTTTCTTAAAACATTTAAGATTCGAACTCCAACTCTGTGACGCCATTTTATTTTACCTCTTTACCCTCAAGTGAATTACAATGAATAGTTGACATAATCAAATACAGGAAATAAAATAAAATTAAATAGTTTATTTAGTTTTTAAGCATACATCTAAAATAAAATAAATAAACTCTCTCAATATCAAGTACTAAAATGCAACAATTATATAATAAACTATATATTCATTGTCTCAGGGATGGGCAAACTATGGCCCGCGGGCAAACTGTGGCCGGCCGGAAGGTTTTATCCGGCCCGCGGATAGAATTTTAATTGATCCATGACGAATATAAACAATAAACATCATTTTTCTTGTCTACTTTCCTTAAAGATATTTTTGTTCTTTCTTTTTTAACAAAGTACTGATGACGTTTTTACTTTCTCTATTTTTGTTCTACAAAAACATAAATTGATGTAAATAGCTAGCACAGACAGCTTCAATTGGTAAAATTCTGAAAGCAGGAGTTCTTTATAGAAAAGCCGTAGATTGAAGCAGTTGTTTCTAAATACGCCATAGTTTGAGTTTTACAAATCATTACCAATAGCTAGTTTCTCAAATTTAATATCTCATGCTCAGAAAATCAGTGCTATGTTTTCTTCATCTTATATATGCGAACAAGTGTTTTCAACTATGAACCTAAGAAAAAATTATTTCAGAAGTTGACTAGCAGACAAACATTTAGCCTCTTTCCTTAAAATAAATACATCTCACTTGGAACCTCAATAAAAGGAACTTTTAAAAATGAAATCGTAATTTCATTCATCACATTAAATATTTAAATTAAAACTTGTATAGCGTTTTTTCTTAATTTGTGTAGTTTTTACTTAGCCCACCAAATTTTTTTTCTTCGATTTTTGGCCCTCGACCGAAAAAGTTTGCCCATCCCTGCTTTGTCTTGTGCCAAAATAAAAATGAAAAGCTGTCGAACGAGGTAACATAAACTAAAAAGAAATTAAACATTTGTTACTCCTTAATTTCAATTAATCCATATTTTTTAGTTTTTGCAAGTAATAAGCTCTCGCATAATTATATTTTTAATGAAAGAAAAGTGACTTATTTTCAAACGTAATTAGTAGAAAATAGAGAATTTTGTCTTACCACTTAGACACTTTTTCAGAAGTAATAATAAACCTACACATTTGGAGCATTTTAATGGTTTGTTAGAGCAAAATTCCCTATCCACTCATATTCAAATCGCTTTTAATAACCTCCGAAATACAATGAAAATTCCCATGATCCCATATTTTTTACATAAAAAATTGCAAAACTGAGGTAAATTTCACAAAGCTGTTACTGATAGTGCAGTAGATATTGCAGCACACTGCTGTTCATTCCATAATGTTTGTTTCTGACAATATTGGGTACTATCAGTAACAGCATGTTGTGAAATTTACATTAGTCTATTGTAATATTTACAGTATTGTTCAAAATGTCAAGTTTGTAAATTTTACAGCTGTTAAAAACAGTCACGATGCAGGCATCATTTGCTGTAAAATACATAGAATTTGAAACAGTGCAGATGATTATATGAAGCAAAGTGAAAAAATTTGCTTTCAAAATTTTCGTTTTTGGACAACGAGCAAAAAAGCTACTTTTGCCCTTTTTACAACCAAGCTTTGAACCAGAAATGAGTGAAATAATAATATAAGTTACGCATGCATAAACAGGGTCCACGCTGAGGATTTCAAACTATTAGCTAGTAAATTAGTTAAATATCAAATGTATTCGCCAACTTTCAAAAATCTTCGCCAAATGCAAATCTCAACAATTTTTTTCCCATAGAAAACTATTTTACGGTACTTTGTTTCAGACTTATATTATTTGGAGCCGATTTTAATTGGTCATGCATCTATCAAAAATCATTATATCGAGTAAAAAATACTGATTTGGTTAGAAAAAGTCATTTTGACGTAATTTTGAGGATCGAGTTAATAATGTATTTTCCTTTCGAGTTAAAAAAATCATTCCCGCCAATACTTTCGCGAAAACACAATTTTATTCGCCAAATTTATGGTTTTATCGCATTCGGCGAGGTGGGGAACGCCTAGTCCAGGCCCTGCATAAATACTTTTAAATTAAAAGCATACGAAATTAAATTGCATTCATTTTTGTATTGCGTACTTTTGGTGATTAATTAAAAACAACACTGAGAAAATAAAAGAGTGGTCAAAACTACCAGGATGTGGTAAAATTTACAGCTTTTGCTGCTCTGTAAGAATACCAAAAAGTTTCGTAATTTTTACCGAATGGCTCTGATAATGATTTTAATAAAATTAACAATAAAATATGGCTTTAAAAAGTTTCCAAAATGTGGAGTTTTTTTATGGTACCTCAGAAGGTGTAATAACCATTTATTTGTTTAAATTTACTTTTTAGTTTTGCACTTTTTACTATCTGTTTGTTAATAATTATAATTTTAAAAGTCAGAATTTCTACAAAACCGTCAAAATATGAACGGAAACCGTTGCTAAATGAATAGTTTAAATAACGTATATATATATATTTTTTAGCCAGAATTTGTTTCCATGCAGTAGGGCAATTTTACCGAAATTTTTTCTTCGTGTACAAAAGGGTTGTATTAAAGCTAATGAGTGGTTTAATTAGTATGTGATTTAGAAACTATTTTTACAACAACTTAAGTGACCTAGGCTTGAATAACAACATAATAAATAACAATTCTGATGTTATTAAAATGCAGATACCTTAGAATTTAAGAGAAATGTATTTATTTCTGCAGAAAACATAACTTAAGTATTATTT
Organism: Parasteatoda tepidariorum; assembly: GCF_982258835.1. Lineage (NCBI taxonomy): Eukaryota > Metazoa > Arthropoda > Arachnida > Araneae > Theridiidae > Parasteatoda > Parasteatoda tepidariorum. The sequence continues at coordinate 63,533,212 of NC_141762.1, read as the reverse complement.
CGAAAAAAAAATTTCTTACATTTTTTTCATTTGAAATTCTAAAATTATTTACTTAAATTGCATATTATTAGAGAATAAAAATAATAATTTTAAGTTTTAAAATATTTATAATTAATGTGTTAAAGTTTGTTCTTAGAGCAAATTTTGTTTCTAAACATCTGAAATTTTTAATTAATAATAAATTTTTTTAAAGGCAGGAAACGCAAGTATTTCACGACAACAATTCTAAGATCCATCTATTGGAGCTTTTATATGCAGTTCAGCTGTATTATTTTGTTTTGGGATTAAAACTTGAAAAATTACTTTTTTAATATAATATAATATTTAGTTTTACGAATATTTTATTTTTGCAATTATATTATTTAAAGTACTTTAGGTAAGCAAGTTGAATCGTGAAATAATTATTAAATTTTCAAATTCTAAATTTGCTGTTAAATTTCTCGCATACTCTTCTCGCTTCTAAGATATTAGTAATAATAATTATAAATAAAACGATAAGGCACAATTTATTTTCCTTTTTATTTCTTCAAAAATTCTTATTTCATTATATAAAAGAAAACTGTCTCGAGAATAACTTTTTTTACGCCTAGAAAGTGTTTCAACTCGCAAAATTGTTAAACAATGCCAGAGTTTAATATGATTAAAGTGTCTTAGCGTATACAAACAGAAGTACTTATGGGGTTATAGAACGAAATTTCCATATTTTATGGAAATTTTGAACTTATTTAGTATGCGCGCTTAGTTTTCTCGTACTGTTGATTCTAAATGATGCAATGTAAAGAAGATATGTGTTTTCGTTTGACTTCTATATTTTATCCTTTTTCGTTTTAAGTTTCATTTTAGGAAAAAATGGAATTTTGAAAAGATTTACTCATCTATAAAATTGATATATGGTGCTGATATTACTTGTATAATTATGAAAACTTACCAATTCATAAATAAAAGTTAAAAGATTTTGAAATCTTCCGAAAATCTTAAGATGCATTTGTGAAAAAGAAATTAGTTTAAAGAATATAATAAAATAAATGTAAAAGTTAATTTAAAGATTAAGGATAAAATACAAAACGTATATGCTTCGAATTATTTCTAAAGCAAATTTCCTTATGCGAGCTTGAAAAAACAATAAAAAAATGTAGAGCGAATGGTGAATTGATACACAGCCAAAATCCTTAAGTAACTTTGTCTTTATGTTTTTATCTGTAAAACAAAGGCTATATTTAAATTAACTTTAAAAAAAGCTATATTTAGAACCCATTTCAAGAGCTCAAAAATAGGAGCCAATTTTCAAGATATACTAGACGTGAATGCTAAGAAGCAAAAGTAATTTGAAAAATACATGCTTTTGCATCTTCTATGTTAAGTCTGGCAAGTCTTGAAAATGGACGTCTATTTTTGAGCGCTTGAAGCATGTTGACTGTTATTTCCAAGCTATATATTTTGATTAGAATGACGTTTTTCAATCAAGTAAAACAAGCTATAGTTGCTTGCAAAATTCTTCGCCTAAAAGTGCATTTGCAAAAGTTTAAAATCTGTAATATATAAAACGATCCAAAGACTGCGCCGTATTTCTATGATTCAAAAATTGTGCAATTGTTCCCAGTTTGAAAAAAAAAATAGTGAAAAAAGGAAAATTTTGAAAACTACCTTTTCCAAGTGAATTAGAAAGAAGATAATGGTTTTATTTTTGTACAACTTAAAACGAAAAATGTACAGCACATTACTTTTGAAAGATGAGGAAGGAAAGAAGTTGTTGAAAGAAGTTTATTACTAAAGTCATGACACCAAAAAAAAAGCCTCCTTTTGAATGCTTTGAAAAACATAGTTATAAAACTTTTTATTTTATTTTTATGCTACTCTTACATTTTGTTTGGTTCTGTTGGTTTGTTTGTGCCTTAAAAAGGTTTAAATTCGAATTGACGATAATATGACTAAAAATTTTGCTCGCAGTTATTAAGAATTCACCCTGACTTCTCAGGCAAAAAACTCTTGATGAAATTTAAACTCTCTAGTTAGTCGGAAAGTTGTCAAAATACTGAGGTATTTACTTTGGAGATATCATGACTTCAAAATCTGCTTGTAATTAACAGGTAATAATTGAAACTTGAACTGTCGTTAAGCGCAGTACACAAATACAGATTTGGGTGTTCTAATCAGTCAGAAAGTGGTCGAAATTTTTGTTGCAATTCAGTTGCAAATGTGTGTTAATAAAAGTTTAAACTATAATATTGATTAAGTAGCGCCATGTTTTGAAGAACAGATTAGTTTGCAGCAATAGTAGGCAGTAATTAAGAATTTAAAATTTTTATTATTAATTAATTATTATTATTATTATTAATTTCATTATTATTATTAATTTTATTACTGTTAATAATTTTTATTCATAATTAAATATTTCTATGAAGGATGGATTATCGTATACTTTAAAAAGGAATCACTAGTTTCCTAAAGGCACCGACATCATTAAGATGAGAAATATCGGAATATTCTTTTTTCTTTTCAATTCTTAGTATAAGGTACCACCATTAAATTAACAAAACTTTTTCACATAGTTTATTCAATGAAATTCCAGACAATGGTCTTACGATGCTCATACAAAAAATATTTTTTTTTATTACCGGTGCTAAACAGCCGACCCAATTTTGGGTTTACGACGACTAATACCGTATTACCGTAATACGTATTACCGTAATACGTATTACCGTATTACGACAATTAACACCGTAGCCTTGGGATTTTGAAACCAATCCAGTATACTAGGGAACGCCGGAATCAAGAATAGGGAGAAATTTGCCTTCTCAATGGACTTTTTGAGGGAACTAACCTGCATTTGCGTTTCGTGGAGAGGAAAACTACAAAAATCTACCAGGGTGAGCCTTACAGCAAGGGAACACTAATCCATTATCTGTCTACCACTGAGGATATTTTTACGTCTGCCTGCGGTCGGTATGAGCCAGTTGCAGGATTCGTTTCAATCTGCCATCGATAGGATTCGAACCCTACCGAACCGTTTTACCTCATTGGAGGGTGAATGCTCTATTCCCTGAGCCACCACGACTGTACAAAAATGTTATCTGCTATTAAACTAATTCCGCTTGCATAACTTAACTACGCCGTCCACTTGAATTCAATTGTCTTTAAGGTGTTTTCTTAAAATCACCTAGATGTGGAAAATGCTCCTTGGGGACAGATCTGTACTATAAGAAGGATGATGAGGACTTCCCGTTTGAATTTCTGCAAAACATCCTTCAATATTTTTCATATGTATGGTCTAACGTTGTCGTACAAAAGGATGACACTACAAAAAAGTTACCCGATGCGTTTAATTAGATAGCCTTTCTAAGCTTTGTTAATGTCTTTGTATGCTATTTGTGATTGACTCAAACTCCATCACTGAATGGAATAGAAAGGAAACAGTCCTTTATTTTAGATCTGTCTATTGCGCGTTACAAACGGGAGGGAAGGATATGTAGCTGCTTGGTTATCAACACTTTATCGTAGCTTAGTTGACAAATATTGCAACCAGTCGTGTGAATGCACGCGAATAATTTTAGTTACGCAATCAACCATGTTTGACGCCCATTACTATTTTTTTTAAATGGCATAGTTTTTTTTTTTAAATTTCCTTCCCCCTGATATTTATTAACTGCTTCTAATGCAAATTTTATTAATTATGTTTACCTCATTTTTTTAATGCACAATGTTTATTAAACATTGTTTGCTGCTTTTTTGTGTAACAAATGAAACTTAAATTAAAGTAAAAAAATGCATTTTTTATGAGATTTAGAGATTTTTTTTCCTGTTATCTGTAATTTGGAACGTATTTTACAAAAACTACTTTATGTTATAGTAATATTTTAAATTTTTATATTAAATAAAGGTAATATGCATTACTCTGAAATTTTGTTGCAAAAATAAATTTATCTATATTTTAAGCTTTCAAGTTGAGATTTTATTACTGCTCAAAATTTGTTTTCTGATCTGCATTGATTAAAAAAGTAACAAATATTTATTGCAAAAAATAATATTTACCGTGTTGAACACCGTCCTAAATCCTTAAAAAAATCTTAAATCCTAATCACTTAATCCTATTTAGCAGGAAAATATTTATAAAAATTTCTCCAAGATAATTTTTTTTCTAACTAAATGCAAAAACATAAAATTATACTACCTAATATATAACGAATTTTGCTAAAGGAGTTTTTTTTAAATTTCTTACAAGATATTAGTATAAAAATAAAATAATTTTTATAAGAAATTCATAACAACAAAACTATTTTCCTTTGGTTTAAAAATCTTTTATCTGAAAGTTTTTTCGTTTAAAAAATTAAAATATGATTCACATTTATTAATCATTTTCAATTTCAAGAAATGTAAGAAGAGATGAAAAAAGATTATTTTTTATATAATGTTCTTATTTCGCATTTTTTATGTCACTATCTTATATATTAAATATATAAAAAGCTATGACCTTATTGAATAACATTAAATATTAAAAATGGGAACATAAAGTTAGTCGTGACGTCATGGTCTTGGAAATAGTATTCTCAATAAACATATATACCTTATACATTCATAAATGTGGTCTTATTAATGTGGTTGCCTCTTCTCACTGAGTCATATTGATTCATAATTTTATTATTATCGTTTCATGTCTCTTACAATATTGAAACATTCAGAATTTAGTTCCTTTGTAAGTTTGAGCGTTTCCTTATTAAGTTTAAGCTTTCCCTTTGCAAATTCGAGCTTTATTGCTCGGAAGCATCTTTTTTACACTTTGAACTAACTTTTCTGTTTTTACTTGTAGAAATCGAAGAATTATTCGAGTGTATTTAAACTAGCCAGGGGTTTGTCCAGACATTTTGTGAAAGGTCCGTTTTTGCAAAGTTGTGAAAAAATTACTCGTAATTTGTGAATATAAAATAAACGTTGAGTCATATTCTTTCAACCAGAGTCCTGCTTTTATGAATTTGTGCAAATACGGTCCTGCTATTGCAAAAAACTTTTTCAAGAAGTTTTTAAATTGTAAATCGGTACAAGATTAGGCTCAACACTGTAAATTTATAATAATAAAAATTTAAATTTTAAAAACTAAACAGCAATTGCTGCTACTAAATTAGAGATGCAACACACAAATATTTGGTATTTAGCCTATACTGCTGAACGCAGAATATTCATTTCAGACGAATAAAGGAAGAAGCGTCTGCCGAAGACAAAATTATTTTGATAGATAAATTATTTTGTGAAGGGTCCGTTTTTAAGTTAAAAGATTTTGTGAAGGGTCTGTTTTTAAGTTAAAAGATTTTGTGAAGGGTCCGTTTTTAAGTTAAAAGATTTTGTGAAGGGTCCGTTAATGGACCCAAATTTCTTCTAAACAGACCCCTGCTAGCACTTTGAGTGAATAGATATTATGAATAATAGTTAAGAATAAAAGTTAGACCTGGCTTAGATTCTTTTAAAATGGGGATTACAAATTTTAGTGGAATAAAATCCTACAAGCATCTAACGCTTGTACCTTTAATCTGCTAAAAATAGTTTTAATCAATTATAGTCTACGTTAAACTTAAACTGGTTAAACCTAGGTTTAAGTTTACTTCTAGCTTTATCTTTCATTTTTACTTTATCCGTAACATACGTACCAAATATATTGTAAGTAGAACTTTAATCGCTTAAGCCTGTAACATATTAAAAATAAAAATTAATCTTTAAATGTAAATCAATCTTTAATGTAAATTAATCTTTAAATGTTAAAAATTAATCTTGTATGTATTGATTGTATTAACTTCCTTTAACATTTTTTATTTTCCGCATTTTTGTAAAAAAAAATTGTTTTACGAAGAATTGAAATCAGGGGAGCTATTATATAAAAACAGAGAAAATCTTTTGAGTACATTAAACTTCTGCTGAATAGCTATTGCTATTTAGACGAAAAAGACAGCAAAATTATTATTCTTACAGGCATTGAAATATAAAAGAAATAGAGTAACCAAGTTATGAAACTTGTACGTGCGACAGCAGTATATGATGTATTATTTATGCATTGTTTCATATCTTTGCAGAATTATTTGCATTCGCCGTTATTGTCGCTGTATGAGTACAAGAAACATGTTTTAGCTGTGAGATTCTTTTACATTTTATTGCTTGTAAGAATTCTAAGAATAATACTCTTACATGCTGTATTTAAGGTATATTTTGTAAACGGAGAAAAACGTATTACCAATTACCTTATTTCAGTTCAATTCCAATTTTATTGGGGAAGGGGATGCATTTAAATTAAAAAAAAGAAAGAAAGAAAGAATGAAATATATTTTAAAAAAAACTGGAATGCATATTTAAATAGAAAATATATAGTTAAAAAAATGCACAAATATTCATACTTAAATTGAAAAAAATGAATGTATTATAATAATTGATTAAACTGCATACTCAATTCGTAAACATATTCTAAGTGGCCCTATTTGAACAAAGAATAAGATTGTGCTTTAATACCTAAAATATCTGATCATTAAGTGTTTTGGGTGTAATCTTTAATTGTACTACTCAATAGAATTATTTTGTAAGCGACGTCTTATGTGTGATTTCCTTTTTATGACTTAATTTCTCCTAAGTAAAATTTTGTGCTGTTTAATAACTGAAAACTTTTCTTAGTTATCATATCTTCTTATAAATGAGATATTAAATACTCACAATACATCTTAAGGAATGAAACCAGGTTCCGAATTTAAAGACCAACAATAATAAAAAAAATAAAATGAAATAAAAAGAAATGGATGAATTGAGGTTAAAAGGGATTTTCAAACATTCCTTACAATAATTAATTCCTTACATACTAGAAAGCTGTCTTGTTTTTTTATTATTTTTATTTTATGGAGGGGGGGGGGGAGTTTATGTGCGAATGCCAATTTTATTCCGGACATTGATTGATATATTGAATTTATGCCTTTAATATTTATTTTTTCATTTTCAAAATTGGGTTATATGGATCAACACTTTTGTGAAGTATTGCTAACTTTTTTTCAGCTTATCTTATTTTAAAAGCAATTTCATTAATGCGTGTAGTTAAGTCTATAAAAATAAGAAAGATGAAGTGAAGAAGCTATTACACCTATTTCATTCAAATTTGATATTTTATCATTTAAAGTTAGTTTTAAATGGCACAAAAATGAGATTTATCTAGCAATTAAAAAATATTTGATAATAAGAAAATAACACAATAAGGAAAAAAATAGTTTTTGTAATTCTTTTACAGATTTTATAGAAAACGATTATATTTATTCCTTCTTTGATAAATTTCACGACAATAATATTTAGCAAAACAAATATCTTAAATGAGTTGATACTTTTTATTTGACGTTCAACAAATAGATCACATTCATTGTTAAAAAACAAAACGTTTCTCTATTAAAACAAGGCGTTTATTTCAAAGCATGAACTCTCACCCCTATGTTCTTTGTGGATTTGACCTAAATTGTATTAAACTAGTTTTATTACGACATTCATATCTCACTCAATCTTGCGTTGTACATGATCTGTAAGTTTAACCTGGTTTCACTTTTCATGATAAATGTCAAAATAGTTTTTTTATTTTATTTTATGCATGCAAATTTTAGTGTGATTTACTTCATTAACTCCGATATTTTCACTAGTTTTCGAAACTTGATAATTACACTTGTTTTATAATTGAATTGATTTGAAATTTTTTTCATTTCATTCTTTTTTGTTTAACTTTCTAATTTTTATTGTTATTTTTTATTATTATTATTATTTTGGTTTAACCTATTACTTTGAATTGAAACGGTTTGAAATTTTTTTCATTCCATTCCCTTTTGCTTAACTTTCCAATTTTTATTGTTATTTTTTATTATTATTATTATTTTGGTTTAACCTATTACTTTGAATTACTAACTTTGAATTGAAACGGTTAGAAATTTTTTTCATTCCATTCTTTTTTGTTTAGCTTTCTAATTTTTATTGTTATTTTTTGTAATAATTTTTTTTTTTTGGTTTAACCTATTACTTCGAATTACTAACTTTTAATTATTTATTTATTTTTTGCTTCACGATTGCTACTAAAATTTTATTTCTTTTTGTCTGAGCTATTATTTTATGAAGTCTAAATTTATATTGCTAGCATTTTTGCTTCCAAATGCACTGCTGGAATTTTTATTCCAAAATTAAGGTAAAATAATTGGCAGCAGTCTTTTCATCTAATTAACCGTAAAGTTTATGGTAAAGAACATTTTTTTCTTTAACTGTTTTAAAACCGTTTACAAATAGTATGCTTAAAAATCGTGATTGCAAAACTTTACGGTTTTTTAACCATTTACAACTAGCATGAAAATGCAAGACTATCTCGTGTTGAATAGCTTTATGATGCTGCCCTCAATGCGCAAAGGAGAGTCTCGTTTTTTAGTAGTCCAGGGTTAAGAATTGGGGTGTGCGGGTGCGGGACACTGGAAACTCTTCACGTGTTGAAGGGAATGGCGGAAATATCGTGGTGTCAACGCTGTGAACCGAACCCTCGTTCTGTCAGCCACGAGAGTGACAGATATTAGCTAGCTGGGCTGTAATATGTACCTATCTGTACGGAACTAAATGGCTTCATTTGTTGGGCTCAGTTTATGCGATAAAATTGTGGTTGTATAACCGTATTAGGAGAAAGCAGTTAATTAACTGTTTTTCTCACAAGTTAACAGTCTGAATACCGTCTTATGTTTGGTTATTTGACTGTTTTGATTGTGTATGGTAAAATAACAATTAAATAAATTGTTATTTAACCATTATTTTGCAAGAAATTTCCAACAGTGTGATTTAAGCAGAATCAAAAACTTTCAATTTGAACATCAGAATAAAGGAGTTAAATTTATTATGAATTTAAAGTTTCTTTTCTTTATATTTTTCTTGTTAACCAAATGCTAGAAATTTAATTCTCTTTGTACTCTCTAACTAAACTCTCTAACTAAAAATGTTTTTGTTCAATCTATCACTGAAATTTAATTATTTTTTAATTCTTACAGTTAGTTTACATTGTCCCTTTATATATTTATGTATCTAGATCAAAATTTCAATCGTTAATAAAATACTTTTTTTTCATCCACTCAAGTACAAATACATATTTTGAAACTTGCAGTGGACGATACTTGATGTTAACACAGCTTTTTAAAATATTAATTCATTATCTAAATTTAACTATTTATTTATCTTTTTCTTTATTGATCAAAGTAGAATTGACTTTAATTTCTTTCTATATTACTTGCTTAACCTAAAATTAAATAAATTTATTCTTTTGACTAACTTATTACTGAAAATTTAATTCGTTTATTAAATCCTTTTTGTTTAACCTAATTTTAAAAATGTAATTATTTTTGTTGAACACTGACTGAAAGTGTAATTCATTTTGTTTAAGCTATTACTTTACTACCTTTAGACTTATATTTATGATATTTTGAAAGGCAAATCAACTGTCACATTTTAAAACCAACTTTTTGAAAAAGTTATTTGAATTCTTCAACATATAAATTTCTTTGTAAATATGCTATTATTATAATTAATAGCCTATTTGCAACGTATTATATATATATATATATATATATATATATATATATATATATATATATATATATATATATATATATATATATATATATATATATATATATATATATATATATATATATATATATATATATATATATATATATAATAAGCAATAATATAATATTATATATAACCTAAAATAATATATATATATTTCAGATAGCTTAATATATCAATTATTGAGAAGAAAACCTGAGTCACTAGTTTTTGTATTGAGATTTGTTATTAAATTTTCTCCATTTCTTCCATCGCTTAAAAATGCAGCAGGATATGTTATTGAGATACCAAAATAATAAGAATAAACCTTTCTGAAGTTATGTTTAGATTATTTCTTGTTATTTTCCAAAGCGATTCGAATTCGGTGTTCTTGTTATTTTGGAAAAGAAAATTCATCTGAAAAGTGTCAAAAGAATTTATTTAAATAAATTAGATTCGTATAAAAAAAAATACTACAAGAATCTGACATGTACAAACAAATTATATTCATAGAATTTTTTGAAACTAGAAAAAAAAATAAAGTCATCTAAAACAGCGTTTTGATATTTAAAGTCATTCTACAGAAGTTGGATAAAATATGGTCCTTCAGTAAACAGGAACAACAAATCTATAAAGGTTGTTTGCTTGAATAATTTTTATTTATTTATTTCGGGAAACTTTTATCATACTTTTTTGTTATATTCATGTCAAATATGGCATAAAACATTTTTTTAAAATTTTTTTTAATCTTTTTTCAAACTTGAAAAAGAAAATTAGAATGGTAAAAATAAAAAAATAAAATACAAAAAAGAACTTTTATCTTTTATTAAAAATAGAAAACTGTACACTGTAAAAAGATTTTATTACACCTCAACCCATTTACTTCATACTAAAGTGGTGTAGAAATAAGGGCAATTCATGACGAAAAAATACCAAAAACTTTTCACTATTTGGTGTAAATTAGCCGCCACCATGTTTACTCAGTAACACTAAAATTTATAATTACAGTAACATATGATACACATAAGAGATAATATGAGATAATAAAATTTATAATTATATTTATAACTACACTTACTAAGATACGATACGCGTAAGAAATAATATAAGATAATAATATTTATAATTACAGTAAGACACGATGCACATAAGAAATAATATAAGAAGATAAGATTTATAATTACAGTAAGATACAATACACATAAGAAATAATATAAGATAATAATATTTACAATCCTTGCGATGATTCAAACAAGAAAAATTAATTTCTTGAGAATAAAATACAAAAAGCAGATAAAGGAATTTATTGCACATTAAATGTAAGAATGTCGATTAGTGAGGATAATCAATCAGCTTGAAAAAAAGCACTGTCATTAATTGTTCAAAATAGATTAAGGTAACGCTGCAAATATGTCTAAAATATATTTCATTAAGTAAAATATGCCTTAAAGTGAGCACCTTCTACATTTTAAAATATGCTCTTTAAACATTTTGCGATAATTCAAAGAAGAAAAATTAATTTCTTAAGCATTTAATACAAGTAGAAGATGAAGGAATTTATTCCAATTTAAACACAATTAAAAGTCAACTAGTAGATTATCAATCAACTTGATTATAGCTATTAATTTTTTAAAATCGCGTTGAGTATTGTTTTAGTCTTGTACAAAACGTATTTAATCAAGGATGCGTAAGATTGAGCACCTCCTGCATCTCAAAATATGTCTTATAAATATCTTCCGATAATTCAAACGAGAAAAATCATTTAACCTTAGAAATGCAAAAAGTGTTTAAAATATCCTGCTCTAATTAAAAAACACTCAAGCAGAAACAAAGCACACTGGAAAATAAGATTAAAAAGAGTGGAAATTTCAGAATTTTTATGAGAAAACTGTGCGGGTCATTTTAACTCTCTAACCTTCCTCTTCATGAATAATGTTACTATTAGATATGTGGGTCTTCTTTTTTTTCATAATTCATATGAGGGTTTTAGGTTCAAGTTTTCAGAAAGAATAGATTTTTTTGGTTCTCTAATGCTTCTTTTTTATCTTCTTCAATCTCTAGGAAATAAAGCTTTTATACGGCTTTATATACGTTTTATGTCTTTACCTATTGTGTGAAAATAATCCAGCTCGCTATTTGGACATTTGGTGAGTGAATTATTACGCATTATGAATGGAAAAAGGGGAGATAATAAAACTTCATTTTATATGTGATTGTTACAATTTGACTATAGCAAGAAAAGAGTGTAAGTTGTAGGAAGAATACAATCTCATAAAAGTCGGTTCACTAATTAAGTATAATATCGGTACTTTGAGCTATAACATGGTACAAATTTGCCGCTATCTTAATAATTAAACTATACTATAATTCTGAGCAGGTGAAGTAATGCAAAATCAAAGCGTGCGTAAACATTATATCAAGTTTGTAGCAAATTTGTTCGATACTGCAGTTAAATACGCTCTAAAATTTACAACATTTTAGTTGCATTCCTATGAATCAAGCTATATATTTTGGAAAAATGCAATATTGATAAGTTTATTATACCAATAATTTAAATTTAAGTTGTTTTGCTCTTTTATCGATAAGTTCATTATAACCAAAATGTTTATTATATCAATTTATATCCAACATTTCAGTTGCATTCCTATGAATCAATCTATACATTCCGAAAAAAAATGTCAATAAGTTTATTATACTAATAATTAAAGTTTAAGTTCCTGCGTTTTCTTATCGATAAGTTTATTATAACCAAAAACTCTATTGTACTAATATATACTCAACATTTTAGTCGAATTCCTATGAATCAATCTGTATATTCCGAAAAAAGCAATATCGATAAGTTTATAATACTAATAATTTAATTTTAAGTTGTTGCGTTCTCTTATCGATGAGTTTATTATAACCCAAATGTCTATTGTACTAATTAATACCCAACATTTTAGTTTCATTCCTATGAATCAATCTATATATTCCGAAAGAATACAATATCGATAAGTTTCACATACCAATAATCAAATTTTAAGTTGTTGCATTCTCTTATCGATAAGTTTATTATAACCAAAATGTCCATTACATCAATGATTTAACAAACTGATGTGGCTTAACTATCGCAAAAAAGGAGGATAAGTGTAGAAAAAAATAAATGTTCATGAGCATCGGTTGAACAATGAAATAATATCGGTACCTCGAACCATAACACGATATTAATTTGTTGAAACCTTAATAAATTATTAAACTAAACCATATTTCTGAATAAGTCAAGTGAAGCTTAATTAAGATCAAGTAGTAGGGGAATCAGCTTCAACTTAGCATCATATTAAGTTTGTAGAAGATTTGATGATATTGCAATTATATACGTTTCAAAAATGCTAACATTATAGTTGCATTTCTATGAATCAACCTATATATTCCAGAAAATTCAGTACCGATAAGTTTAGCACTTTTTTTAAATTTTTTTTTAATGGCGGGCACTTGGAGCTATTGTCCATTGGCCACAGAAAGTGCCAGAACTGCTAATTCTCTTTTCGTTACCCAGTGGGCACCTGTGGCGAAGTCACGGCGGTGGAACAGCGTCGCCCACGTCACACTACCACAACCCGTTTATAGGGCGGGTCACATTCACACACAAAGGAGAAAGGACATAGAACACAGATAGAGGGAAAGAAACATCCATGCCTTGCCCGGGATTCGAACCCAGAACCTTTCTGATGCAAGGACAGTTCCCTGCCCCCTACACAGACTGGTCGGCAGTTTAGCATTCCAATATTTCAGATTTAAGCTGTTAACTGATGTCGATAAATTTATTATAACCGTAAAGTTTATTATGCTTATAATTTAATTTTATTATACTAATAATTAATTATTGTGTCTAAATTGAATTTTGTATTCTTAAACACTGAAAAATGTCTTGTAAAATTACCGTTCTGTATGGTAATGGCATTACTGGCAAAAAACACCCATAATTCTGATTAATAAAACCAAAATATGTAGTATTTAAGCCGTTTATTTAACAATTTTTCCGTTCATAGGGTAGCGGTTTATTCAAAATTCTGGATTTCAAAATTATAGTTCTTATTACCACAGGTTCAGTTAAAAATACAAAACTGAAATGTGAATTTAACGGATTAAATGATTTTCATAACATGATTTAAGATCTCATGATAAAAGTAGCAAATTTTACCATATTTGCCAATTTTTCATCACATATTATAAACTTAAATTTTATTGTTAATTTAACCACAATAATTACCAAAGCACTCCAATAAAAATTACCGAGTTTTCCGGTGTTCTTAACAAGCTAAATTTTACCATATTCTGATAGTTTTAACCATTTATGTTCCTAGTGTTAGTTTAAGTCATTACTAAAAATTATTAATATTTTCCTTTTAACTGTTTAGAACCGAATATTGTCTTTACTTTTCATACGTTCTCTTCATCAATATGGCAAGAGCGTTTTTTGATTACGTTTAAACAAATAAAAATTTCGCAAAATTTACATTTTAAGTTAAATTATGACTAGAAATTTTCAGTGAAACTAGATCTTTCAAATCATTAAACATTGACTGCATAAACAAATGAATAATTAAATCTTTTAGATCAGAACTCTTTTTCTTAGATGCATTCACGACAATCATCTTCTAAGTGGTCAAAGGAATCAGTTAGCAACTAAAAAAAAATATTTTGTCTCTGTTATGCAAAGATTGCTGCAATCTATAAACAGAGCAATGAAAAGAAAAAGAAAAGAAAAAAGAAGTAATTTAGAAGATGAAAGGCAGGAAAAGTACCCACCGCATCAAGAAAAAGAACTGATAAGCTTTGCAGGTCCTTTACGATTTCCTGTCTGAAATCGAGCTCTATACAAGATAAAGGAAAAATATAGTTATGACCGGTAGTTACAAGCATATTTTCAGCACTTTAGACTGTTTATTGTAGGGAAAAATAGTTTCGGGAAATTAATATCAGAATTATTTTTTTTATTTCCGAATATAATATAGGATAATAAAATCTATATCATCGGCAATTCCGATTCTGAATTATTCTGTTGAAATTTATATTTGTACAATTTACATAGTTTTAATGAAAGAACCCCTCTTAAAGTACTTACCAAATATTTAAATATATATGTCTATATATATTTTAATTAATGGCGGGCACTTGGGCAGGGGTCAGTTCAGAAGAAATTTGGGTCCGCTAACGGACCATTCACAAAATATCTTTTCATAAAAACGGATCCTTCAGAAAATATTTTTAACTTGAAACCGCACCCTTCAAAATGATTTTTCTTTTAATCGGACCCTTCACAAAATTGTTTATCTTCATTATTGTTTTGTTAATTGAATAAACCCTTCCCATGGCAAAAAACAAGAAAGATGGATGTAAACGAATTAAGTTTTGTCTTCGGCAGACTATTCTTCCATTATTCGTCCGAAATGAATATTCTGCGTTCAGCAGTATAGGATAAATACCAAATATTTGTATGTTGCATCGTTAATTTAGAAGCAGCAATTGCTGCTTATTTTTGAAAATAAAGATTTTTTCATTATAATTTTACAGTGCCGAGCATAATTTTGTATCTATTTACAATTTAAGAGCTCCTTAAAAACGTTTTTTGTCATAACCGGACCCTATTTGCACAAATTCATAAAAACGGACCCTGGTTGAAAGAATGTGAGTAATTTTTTCACAATTTCACGAAAATCGGACCTTTCACAAAATGTCTGTCCAGACACCGTCTGGACAGACGGTGTTGGGTCTGTTTCCCATTGGCATCAGAAATGCCAGAATTGCTACTCTGTTATCGTTACCCAGTGAGCATCTATGGCTAAGCCACGGCGATGGAGTTGCCGTCGCCTACGTCATACAACCACAAATCAGTTTATAGGGCAGGTCACATTCACACAATCACATAGAAAGGACATAGAACACAGAGAGAGAGGGAGAAAGGAAAATCTGGAAATCCTTGTCCAGAGCGGGTTTCGAACCCGCAGCCATTGACTTCGTAGTCAGGAACGCTAACCGCTCAACCACCTGGCCGGCTGTATATTTAAATATGTAACCAAGCAGAATTATATTTTTGTAATTAAACCTTTTCAAATTTTTGAAATTGAACTCTTTCTTTTCTAATAAGAAAACAAATTATGACTTTAATAGATGAAACAAGGTAAAAATAGTAATTTTCTGTCAAAATGAAATTTAAAAAAAATTATTTTCTGAATGCTGCATTCTGGAAGACAGTAGTTTTTACCGGAATTTTTCGCAGCGTATAGCGTATTGCAACATGAATTATATAAATGGTTAGATACTTAAAGAAATTGGATTGTTGTTTTCGTAATAGACACTGTCAACTGCACCGTAATTTAACTGAATAATTACGGGAAAATCACTGAATAACTCTTTTAAAATAAATATTGCTGCAAAAGTTACGATTTAATATTTTGTGGTTGAAATGAATTTTACGAATGATGCACTTCCCAAGTGCCATTACCTTACGATACGGTAATTTGATACGGAATATTTTGATCGTGCACATCATTCTTTATATTCAAGAGCCCATCAAATGATGAATCTCAACTACAGGAAACATTGATGGCAGCTCCACATTTGTGTTTATAACCATCCGACTCACTGAAGAAAAAATTACTAATTCCATCCTAGATGGATTCACAAATTCAGCTATTGAAATTATGTTTTTCAGTAATGTGTGACTTGTAGAAACGCTACTCAAACACAGCTTCATAAAGATGCTGATTTATTCCAATAATACTATTTAGAACCTTGATGGCTGAGGATAGAGCATTCGTCTTCCAATGAGGTCAACCAGGGTTCCATCTCGGCAATGGCTAGTCGATATGAATTCCACATCCAGCTTGTACCAACCACAGAGCGAAGTGAAATATCCTCACTGGTAGACGGATCATGGGTTAGAGTTCCCTTGCCGTCAGACGTACCGTGAGAGGTTCTTGGGGTTTTCCCCTCCATGCAACGCAATTGAGGGTTGGCTCCATCAAAAAGTCTTCCACAAAGGCTAATTTCTCCCAATACTTAATCCAAGAATTCCCTTGTCTTTTGTATTGAGTTCAAAATTACAAGGCTAAGGAGTGGAACATTAGTAGTCGTAAACCCAAAAAATTAGGTCGGCTGTTCAACGACGGTAATAAAATAAAATAAAATAAAATAAAACAAAATAATTCTATTTAGAGCCTTGATGGCTCAGTGTTAGGACGTTTGCCTTCTAATGAGGTGAACCGGGTTCGAATCCCAGCGATGACTGGTCGCTGCGAATACCGCATCCGTCTTTCACAAACCATCGTGCTGACGTAAAATATCATCATTGGTCGACGGATCATGGGTTGGAGTCTCCTTTCTGTCAGACTGACCATGGAAATTTTTCGCGCTTTTCCTCCCCATGCAACGCAAATATGGGTTAGTTTAATCAAAACGCCCTCCACGGAAGCAAAATTTCTCCCAATATTTGATCTAGAAGTTCCCTTGTTTTCTGGATTGGGTTCAAAATTACAAGGCCACGGAGTGGAACGCTAGTAGCCGTAAATCCCAAATTGGGTTGGCTGCTCAACGACGGTTATAAAATTAAATAAAAATGTTATTTACTTTTAGTTTTTTTTAGTTAATTCTAGGAAGGTCGCTTATTTTAAATATGAAAGTTCCTGGCTTCTTCGGAAAAAAATCCAGGTATATTCCAGAAAGGTTGTTGTTTTTTAGTAGGAAGGCACCAGAACTGTTAGAAATGTTACTGATATAAATAAGGTTCATTTGCAGCCTATTAACTTACAGAAACATTATTGAATTTCTCTCAAAATGTATTCACATTTTTTGTGTTAATTGAAGTCTTTTTAATTCAAACGAAAGAGAATTTTTATTTTATGTAACACAATTTTTCATCACATAAAGCATTATAATGATTTAAGAAATAATAGAATAATGCAAATTTATATGTAAAGGGATGGGGGTAAATAATGGTTAGCCACAACCCAAAGCTGTATAGGAGAGTATTCCAGGTGTGAAGCACTATTATGACCATTTAGGTAATTCAATATGCTGCCTTCTAGCGAAAATTCTAGAAACTTTTTAAGTAACTGTCTAGAAAAAAAAATTAATAAGCAGTTTTATGTAAAAATATGAATATTAGAAAAAGGGTGGGTTTTAACTATATTGCCCAAAGCCTTTTGATTGTTGACATTTCTGATGTTTATCAAACATAATCTAAACTCATGAAAATGTAAAAGGTGTAAGACGTAATTTTGATTCTTTTCCTTATGCATTTACATAAATGCTGAAGAACGTGAAATTATATGTTTTCATTCTTTCAGTCTTTATTAATTTTTAAAGCACAAAAATAAAATGAATAAAATAATAATATCGATAAAGGTACAAAATTATTAATAATTTATTTCATGCCCAGTTTATGTAAAATTCTTAAAGAACGTATTATGAGTTTTCTTCGTTTTATTAAGAAATACACGAATTTAGTTAATTTTCAAATCAATAACTACATTTCCTTGGGGAAAAGTTATCAAGTAACTTAAACACTGGGGTATTTACGCACGCAAATTCATTATCAAGTTTTATACTTCATTATTTCGCCCATAAAACTTTTATTTATGTTAGTTGCCATGTAAAGTAAAGATATTAATTCCCTAAAATCGATAATTTCTCGTCATCTATTTTTATCATTATATTTTAGAAAGAATTTTCTTCGAAATAAATTGAACATCAGCCTCTTAATGAAACTCATTTTAATTTCGTCGAGGACAAACACTAAAATAAATTCAATTACATTAATGTGGATATGGACATACATCACGAAACGTTTATTTTGTATTCAGTTTTTTTATTAGCTAAAAGTTCTAATAACTAATGTGTAGTTTACGATTAATCAACTTTTAGATTTAGATAATTTAAAAGCTTTAATTGAACTTTGAATGCTTTCGTTAAGTTAAGAAAGAAATTTTTAGTTAGTAATTAGAAATATTTTTAAAATTTTCATGATTTTGTTTTATTCTCGATAACCTATTTATAAAATATTTTTATTATTTTAAATATGGTACAGAAGTACTAAAATGATATAAAGATCCCCCATTGCGAGCTGGTCTATGTAAAGTAAGAGTAAAACAAACTGCTAGAGCTCATACCAGCGATTTAGGAAAAGAAGGCAAAGAAAGCAGAAGTGTACATTTATCCTTTTACAACTTTTAATGGAGTATTCAATTTCGATATGATATGCTATAGAGCAGTGGTTCTTAACCTTTTTAAGCCGCGACCCAAATTTGAGAAATATGTTCATGTCACGACCCAAAAAAAAAAAAAATCAAAATTAGGCTGAGTAAGCCACAATGACTTCTTCTAGGAGGTGTTGGTATTACTTATTATTTGGTGTATTACTAACTTTTTGGTTCCACTCAGCGCGACCCAAGAAATATGCTTCGCGACCCAATTTTGGGTCGCGCCCCATAGGTTAAGAACCGCTGCTATAGAGAAACCTTTTGCTCAAAGAATTTTTTCATCAGATAGTAAATGAAATTTATCAACTTGTCAACTTGCAAAGTACTTGCAAAACTGCAGCTTGTCAACTTGCAATAGAAACCAACTTCTCCTCGTCTATGGAAATTGTTTGTTTTTTCTTCAAATTAGATCGCAATCAAATCTAACTAAGGATCTAATTGCATATAATAAGTTTTATTTAATGCGAATAAGCTACAAATATGCAAAGCTCATAAAATGAGATAAAAATGCAAAAAAAAGAGGGAAAAATATACACCGAAGAGCCATTACATTATGACTACCCTCCATCTATAACGATGGGTTCACCCAGGTTTTCATGGTTTCTCTTCCAGGAACAATGTTTTCATGGGGCACATTAGGACCCATAATCCTCATAGAACAATCCCTGACGTCTGTAAGCTACTTGGACATAGTTAAAGAACAGGCTTACCCATTCATTGCAACAGTTTTTCCTGCGGGGAATGGTGTTTATCAACAGGATAATGCACCATGTCATAAGGGTCGAATCGTCGAGGAACATTCCAGTGACTTTCAAGTCATATCTTGGCCCCTAATTTACCTGACCTTAATCCAATAGAGCATTTTTGTCCTACTTGAAAAACCAAATTCGTGCTGCCACGCTACCCCCTCGCAATGTGAGGGAATTGCTGGACCCGTTGGTGAGGGCTTGGCACCAGAATCCTCAGACTGCCTATCAGCACCTTGCGGAATCAATGCAATGGCGGGTGCAAGCAGTTTTGAGGGCTAAAGGTGGTTCTACATGTTATTATCAGGGTGGTCATAATGTATTGGTTCCTTGGTGATTTAAAAATATAAATTAGAATATATAGTATAAATATAAATTAGAATATAAATATAAATTAGAATAGGTGATATTAAAAAATTAGAATAGTTTTTTTTAAAAGAAAAAGGGAAAATATATAATCTTGTGGTCAAATCAAAGCTTTTAATATATTTTCTAAAAAGAATATTTTGTTATGATATTTTTCCTTCTTAAAAGTATTTTATTTTTCCTTGTCTTCCTTGCATTTTTATATTGTATTATCTATCTATCTATCATTCATATATATATATATATATATATATATATATATATATATATATATATATATATATATATATATATATATATATATATATATATATATATATATATATATATATATATATATATATATATATATATATATATATATATATATATATATATATATATATATATATATATATATACATATATATATAGTTAGATAGTTAGATTAGCAGTGAATCAAAGAATTGGAATGGTATGCATACTTCATTTTACCTGCTTACTGAAAACCTGCTTCATTATATATTTAACTTTTAATTAAGGAAAATTTAAATAACATTGGATTTTAACAGCTATTTATCTAAGGATTTTATTTCATAAGTAACTTAATTATAAAAAAACCACAAAATATATTTTAAACATGTTATCGAGAAAACTAAAAAATTAAAAAAACATAATACTACGCTAAGTGTCTTGTTAAGCTAATTTAATTATGAAATCTTACCAATAATGTACTTTTTTTTATCGTTTTAAACCCTTATTTCTTAGTATCATGAATATTTTAAATTTATTCAATTATCAGTTATACTTTTTCGAATGTCGATTCTTCAATTAAAACTTTTTTATAGATGCACTTTAGGAATTATGTTTTTTTTTACAATAACATATTCCCAATATTCAATAGTATTTTTTTCAACGCTGACTAAAAAAATTCTTTTTAGATGTTGTTTAAATTTTTCTTATTTTTACTTTAAAATTGTTAACAGATTCATGCTTTTTCAAAGAATTTATTCACAGTACTTAAAAGTTTACTCAATGCTTTTCTTACTCTATACCATTCTTTAAATGACATATTTTTCTGAGACGGTTTATCATATCGTTTTTTCATAAAGCAATGTCACACTTCAATTAATACTTACTTTTAAAGTTTTTCTGTAGTAATTTATTCACAAAATTCAATTATTGAGTTTGACAGCCCGTTTCTTTAAACCTTCACGGACGAATACAGTCTGATCTCAAGGACATTATTCTTGCACTAGAGATTTCTTACACAAAAGCTGACTAGTACCGATTCTTTTTAAAATCAAATAAATCGTCCCATTTTAGAGTTTTTATACAACCAATTAAGTGCATCAAAAATAGAATAAAAATAACTTTACAGATGTTTTAGTCGCTTTAATTCTATACATAATGTAACCCCTCATGAAAAAATTAATTTCATATTCTGTGCAAAAAAAAGCGGAACACACTGAATAACTTTTGATCAGAGATGGGCATTTGTCATTCAGAATAATGAATAAAGAATGATGAATAATTATTCAAAATCTGAATAATGAATGATGAATAAAGATTTATTCATTAGTCAGAAATATTTTGAATAAAGAACAAATCATTCATTATTCGTTATTCAGTATCCTTTATTCATTAGTCAAAAATAACTGAATAATTTCACTGGTCAACAAAAATGGGCACGCAATACTCTAATTGACTACGATTATGACAGCTACAAATAAAACGTTAATCCTTTTCAAGTATATTTATATAATGTTTGAGAAAATTTACTTTTGTCTAACGTAATGCATGCTTTTGAGAAATGGTTACATGGCAAAAAAGCGTTTAATTTTTTAAGTTAAAATTTTGTTTAAAAATTTAAAATAATATTATCGTTTGCTTTCAAAAACTATAAAAAATTGCGTTTTATAGTTTTTAGAACAAAATTTTAAAATGAACTTAAGTAACTAAACTGTTATAAACCTACTTTTTAGCACAACTAAGTATGTTACGCAGGAGTATGTTAAAATAACATAAAAATAAATAGTCATACTTGTCTTAGTTTCATAGTTTAATTCCTAAAATAAGAAGTTTAAGAGCAAACGATGTTTCGCATCTCGTTATAGACAAAGACATATCGATTGCATTTTTTGCTGGCTATTCAAAATTTTATTCAGAAAAATTATTCATGACTAATGAGTTTATTCATCAATCATTATTCA
The DNA here is from genome assembly GCF_982258835.1 of Parasteatoda tepidariorum. Classification (NCBI taxonomy): domain Eukaryota; kingdom Metazoa; phylum Arthropoda; class Arachnida; order Araneae; family Theridiidae; genus Parasteatoda; species Parasteatoda tepidariorum. The sequence goes on along the minus strand of NC_141762.1, from coordinate 63,511,099 downwards.
GAAATTTTTATACATTTGCATAATGAATGATTAATAATGAGTAAATTTTCGTATGAATAATCATTCAGAATAAATTTATTCTGAATAAATTTAGTCATGAATAAAATTTTCGTGAATGATGCCCATCACTGCTTTTGATCCAATGATCAGATTTTCACCTTCTAGTTCTCAATCTTAATGGTCCGAAGAAGTGACCTCAATTATACTTATTAATTAATGAGGACGATATATTAAGTTACGAAATCAGACACACAGACGCACTTTTTCTGAATTAAAATACCGTTTTTCCGACGAATTTGGATTTCTGACCCCAAAACATAGAGGGTAGTCTCAATTTGGGAAATACGTTCCTTGTAGTTCGGTCAGGAAAGACGTCAAAAATTTGAACAATTTTTTTCAATGCCCACCTGGGTTGACACTTTTCATTTAGGTATCAGTAGGGCAGATTTGTTGGCCACTCTTTCAGGGGCACCATGTAAGGTGGGCGAACGTTGCTCCCACAGTATGGACTGATAGTATATAGAGAATAAAAGAACATCCATACCCTGTCCGGGATTCGAACCCAGAACCTTTCTGATACAAGGCCAGTTCCCTGACCCCTACACAGTCAGGTCGTTGACCTGTTACTGGACCTCTTAATGTTAATTTTTTTTATCACCTTATCACGAGAACTTTTTAAGCAAATTGAGAAATTTTTGCACCCAATTATAAAATTGACTTTGCCGAAGATAATTCCATAGAACAAAATAAATTTGAAAAATTGTTTATAATTTTTTAATATATTATTTAATAATTGTCGAATAAATATATGATATAAAAGTTTTAAAAAAATGTAATTGTACATGGAAAAATGCAACATTTGGGTGAAATCGTTCGAATATTTACTGTGAAATCAAATTTTAAAAAAAATCGTATATTTAAAATTCGAGACCAGACTTTGGACCGCTCTCCTCACTAAACTATTAAAACCATATTTCTCAAGATTGCGCCTATTTCTTACATTTTTGGGGTTAGTAATCCGGATCCGCAAAAAAAAAGATATGTTTATTCAGAGAATGTAAGTGTTTGTGTCAATTTTAGTAACTTAAAAAATCAACTAATTAATTAGCGTAATTGAAGTCACCCCCCTCGACCGATTAATATTTATTCATGGAACGTGAAGTTTTGGTCATTAAATCAAAAGTTACCCATGGTGTATTTTTTTTTTTTTTGCATTGTAAAAATTTTTTAAGCAAATATGCTTTTTTGAATTTATATTTTATGATTGTTGTTTGAATACATCATAATTTCTTTCGAAAAAATATCTCCTACCGATTGTAAAAGCATATCTTCTATACTATTAAAAAAATCCTTTTTGAAAATTAGAACAACATCTCTGCTTCCCAAAACTAAGTAATAAATATTATAAAAGATTACTACAGTTATAAAAGAGATTACTGAATTGTTATCCACATATATTTCAAATTTTTAATTAAAAATTAAAGAACTAGAACTAGAAACGTTTCCGAGACTTTTCACTTTTTTTAAAATTGATTCAAACTATACAGTTTGTATCTTTATAATTTTATAACGTAATTTTTTACTTTTTTATCACATATAATAAAAATACAGATAAATATAAGTAACTTGTTTTGGTGCCACGAAATCTATACTTCTGAAATACTTAATCCTTACTTAACATACTAACAATCAATGCCTACAAGTTTCTATAAAAATACAAAATTATACAAAATAAATGCTTAGCGCATAACTAACCATTCAATACTGCTTAAATTATTTTTAATACAACCTAGCAAAATGAATAATAACTATAGTTTTGCCAATACATAGAGAAATACCGGAGTTTATGGTGCCACATAAGAGAAATACATAGATTAATTAACAAAATTTACGCCCGGTGGCTGAGCGGTAGCGCTTCGCGCTGTCGAGCCTTAGGTCCCTGGTTCGATCCTTGGACCGGGCAAGGTTGACTTAGCCTTTCATCCCTTCAGTGGGCAGATAAATCAGTACCAAGCATGCTTGGGAGCTAAACACTGGGGGATCCGCGTTCGGCTGCCCACCTGATCGGAACATCTGCTCCTGCATCCCAGAACCCAAGGTCAAGAAAACTGAGTTGGGCACAGTAAGCCTTGGGCCTCTATTGGCTGTCGCGTCGCTGAGTTTAGTTTATTTAACAAAGTTTAATTGGCTAGAACACAGGACTAGTCAATTTTCCCCAATGAGTAAAAATCCCATTTTTCAAATCAAAAACCTATTTTACTCCCCTTTCAAATTAAAGCTCATCAACAATTAATTTCTGCATTTATCAATACATATGTTACTGATTTTTTATCTAAAAAACAACTGCATTTTAATAATATTTTATTCCTTCAAACTCAAGCTCCACAAAAATCACAAATAGAACTATAGCCATAAAATGTGTCACATTTCAAGAAAAGTATTTCTTTTTTGCTTTCTGAATACGAAGGAAAAATTCTTGTGGTACTTTTTCAACCATTACTTCTAGAAATATCGATCTAAAAAGTTCAATAACGGTCCCATAACTATGACGCGTAGTAACCACTCGTGAAACATGACATTCTCATGAATTCCGGAAACCATAAATTTTTTACGAATCAGCAAAACAAAAATAGCATTAAGATGAAAGAATTATTATAAGATGTGTTCAAAATTCCATGATTTATTTTATCTCAATATGCATGTCTTTAACGAAAATAACAGTTCAGACATTTGAGTTTATTTTGAATTAGGATTTGTAGATTATTTTGATCGAATTATTACGATTATTATTGGAATTTACTTCGAGTTAGTTTAACTAAAACTGATTTTTCTTCCGGTATTAAAAGGCTTGGAATAATTTATCATGCAATTCAAAATGTATGATGTTTTTATGTGTGCATTATATAAATAATATTGTAGAAATTGTGTTATCGGTAGCAGTTATTTATAAATTAAAAAGTATGCAAAGTATAAAAAGTAAACAAAACAAGCACAGAGGATTGAAATAAAACTTTACCGGTTTAATAAAATTTTAAGTTATAATAATAAAACTAAAATTATTTTTAATTTCCTCAATTAGCTAGTGCACTTATATATTTAATTATCCAGTGCAGTGTTTCCCAAACTTACGACTCTTGTGTATCCTTTTTAAATTTTTCGTAACGCTGTGTGTATCACTAATAAAAAAATGAATGTATTTTGTAAAAAATATGTTTATTTAGAATGGAGATTAAAGTTAAAAATCACAACTGGCTGTTGACACCACTAATTATTAACTGTTAACTCTGCAAAATATAGCCAATAGAAAAATGCGTAATCATAAATTTTCATGGCTAGCATTGTTTTTAAATAAAATTATTTTAAATTTTCGTTTGTTGCAGGATATTTCGCATAAGAACGCGTACACCTACTGAACTGTTCCCGTACCCCTAGGGGTACGCCTACAAAACTTTGGGAATCACTGATCTAGTAAATATTTCATTTAAAAGTTCAAACATACCCTATGGGACTTAGAAAGATGGAACATTTTTTAAGCCTTTTTAAAATATTATTAAGTTTATTTTAGGAACCATTTAATCCTTATGTGCAATATAATTTAACTGTATAAATCACAAAATTTTAAAAGTTATATTTGTAATGAGTTATATAAGTAATGAGTCTCTGCACTAAGAAAAAAAATATGGTCAAAACTACCGAAAAAAAGGATAAAATTTGCCGTGTTTTTAGCTCTGTGGAACACTAAAATGCGCGGTAATTTTTACCAAAGTGTGTTGTTAATGATTTTGGTAAAATTAACATTAAAATATTGCTGTAGTTGCGTTTTAAAATTCGGTAAGTCTCATACAATTTAATAATTTTATTAAGATACCTGAGAGCACGACATAAAAACAATTTATTCGTTTAAATTAACTTTTCATTTATGTATTTGTTACTAAATAAGTATAAATAAGAACCATAATTTTAAAAATCAGATTCTTCTGTAAGCTGTTACCGAACGAACGGAAGAATTATCAAATGAATAGTTTAAATACCGTATATGTTGGTTTTATTAACCAGAATTATGTTTTATTTAAATATAGGTCACTACCATAAATTACGGTAATTTAACCAGAATTTTTTTCTCCTTGTGTATTGAAAGTGCAGAGATGCTGTGTTAGGAAAGTGTTATGAGAATTTTTTTGGCACTTCAGCTTAAAAAATTCTATTCAAATTACAATATAATAGTAAGGATTCGGGAACAATATATTGGTATGCTCTATTTTTTTCTTCTACGTTAGTGGTTAAAAAATTTTATCACAATTTTTTGTTTTAAAAGGCTCTGAATTATTTTTTTGAAATTTTTTCTTAGAAAAAAATCATTTAAATATTGAATTATTAATTTAAAAATGCAAGTGAGTCCTCTTCTTAAATTAACCCTTTGGCACAGAATTTTTATTAAGCTTATTTTTTATTATTTTGTATTAATCTAGGTCAAAATAAGCGAAAAAAATATACGCGTTTAGCATTTCAATAATTTATGGTTGTGAAACACAGTATGGAACAGCAAAATAATGTATTGATAAATTTTTAAATATGAATAAATTTTTTTAAACTACTTTCTTTGGTTATCATATTTTAGTACAAATATGATTCCAATAGTTTAATAGATACTTTTTAGAAGCTTCTAGACTGATTTTCGTAACTAAAAACACTAAAATGTGTTTTTACTTGTAATTAGAACACCAGAAAAAATTTACAGAGGAGACACCGGTGTCCCATTTACGTCAAGGAGTTAAAAGAAAACGATAAGAAATGCTGGCAAAAAGTAGAAAAATATACAATAAACTGCAGGAATTTAAAGCATTGCATGTATTTAAGCTCTATTTATTGTAGTGCTAAATAGAGAGTCGCTTTTAAATTCTTTTTTCTCTGCCATTAAAAAGTGAAAGTATTTTTTAGGCATGCAAGACGCGAAGAGTAACGCTTTTCTGTTCCTTAATGACTTTTTTCTTAATTAAATAAACTAAGCTCCGTATTGTAGATTCTTATTTGTTTGCAAACTTTTCGACCTGTCATACCAAAAGACTAAGTCACGTAGTCTTTAATCCATTCTCTCCTCTTCTTTTTTTTTTTTTTTTTAAATTTATGTTCCAAGGACATTATTGTTTTCTGGGACAAAGCCGAAGAATTGGCCTGCACTCAAAATTCAAAATGGCGAATGTTTGAAGATGTTTTTTATCCCATTAAAAATAGAGCTTAAACAATTTACAAAATTCGTTACACGTCCAGAAAGATACTCCTTTTGAGACAAGCCACCTTCCGAAGAGCTATCTTTGTACTCTTCAATGAATTTAACTAAAGGGAGATAGTTGGCAGAATTCGAACCGGTTCTTTCCTTTGAGTGACTTAATCCAATCGATTTTTTAAAGTATATTTGTGGTTGTCTAGGAATGTGAAAGATTTAAGAGTTGGAAGGGGTAATGGAAATTGTTTATAGCAAAGAATGCTTTTTATCTAGCAAATGGCTTTCTCAGTGGCCTAATCTAATAAATTTTCTATAAAAAGATATATTATTTATATGATTTTCTATAAAAAGAAGACAGAAAGACTATAAGTGAAAACTGATACGTTTTTAGAAAATAAAAATATTTTTTTAAGATTTCATTGCTGTTTTTAGATAATTTATTTAATATCTAATTTGGTATGAGTTTTCATTAAATAAATATGTTAAACCTTTTGGAGCGTGTTGAATCGTACAAGAAGTAAAAAATTCTGGTAAAATTACCACACCTGTGACATGACATTTTTGGCAAGAAAAGAACATAATCATGGTTAAAAAATTAAAATAAATTGTATTTAAATCATTCATTTGTGAGTTTATCCTTTCATATGGTAACGGTTTACAGGTAAGTCTGATTTTCAAAATCATAGCTCTTATTACCACACATTTAATAAAAGATTCAAAAATAAAAAGGAAATTTAACTGAATAAATGTTTTTTATGCCATACCCTAAGCTATCATAACAAAATAATCGAATTTTACCATGTTTACCGAATTTTATCACAATACTTTAGTAATGTTTTACCAAATTCATGACTAAAGAGTTTCGGTAAAAAATTACAAAGCTTTTGGTTTTTCCAGAAACACGATAAATTTTACCATATTCTACTGATTTTGCTCTTACTTTTTTCTCAGTGCAGTATCTTCAAAGTTGCTGCAAGATAAATATGGTGCTAAATTGAACTGTTTCAGTGTACTTCTAAAACCTTGATCATCACGAAACTACGGTTCAACTTGAACCAAAACATGGCACAGTGTAACAACCCATTAAGATTGCATTAAATTTGCACCATATCATGGTTAACGGTACCGATATTATGGTTCAATTCTGAGATTTTTTTAAAGAGTGTAGTAAACTTGCGGTTTTAAAATACTGTTTATCGTTGTTAAAATATTTTGAACTGTTGGAATCCAGGTACTTCGTTTCACCCCCGGGAAAATGGTACCAGGCAGAAACTGTTACGGATACTTTTTTTTTAATTCGAAACAAGCATAAAAATATAAAAAAAAATTCAATTTTCGATTTTGTCTATTCATTTCTATGCTTGGTAAAAATTTTGCTGTTTGTATTTTTTTTGCTCTAGGTCAGGTGCTTGATTTAAATTTTTTAAAATGAATTTTTGAATTAAAAAAGCTTGTTAGAAAATTTCTTGAGATTTCTAATCATTACTTTTTTCATGACTGATCAATTATAACATTTAAAAAAATAATAAATTCCCTATAGTTTCTAATTTTAAAATTCCGAACGTTCAGAAGCTCTGGAAGTTTCCGTTTGGTTTTCAAAATTATAGTTCACAGTACCACACAGTAAGTAAAAATGCAAAACTTAAAGGTAATAAACGAATAAATGGTTTTTAAGCTATACTCTAAGTTATAATCATAAAATTGACGAATTTTATCACACTTACTCCAATTTTATCACACAATTATAAAACCATATTTTATTGTTAATTCTACCAAAATCATTGCCAAAGCGTTTTCTTAAAAATTACCGAGCTTCTTTGGTGCTCCCATAGAACCAGAAACATGATAAATTTTACCATATTCTGGTAGTTTAGACCATTCTTTTTTTGTGTTTATTTTACAGAAACGCTGATAAATGCCAGGCCTGTCGAATTAAAATGGAAAAATTTGCCAGTAGGTTAAAAATTAGGTTCTATAGGTTAAGAAATAAGCATAAGTTTTTGATGGTATGAAAATTATTTAGACTAATCTATATATATATTTCTCTTACACGGCGACAAAAAAATGCCTCATTACAACTCCTCGAATGGCAACGCTAGAAAATCGACCAATTATTGCCGCTAAAAATGTCACATGCCAAATCTAGCTGAGGTGGCTCAACATATAGCACTTTTAAAAACGGAAACTGAAATAACCGGAGAGAGCATTCTCACCAAATACTATTAAGCTAGGCAGAAGTGAGTAGTCTTTGTCGATAAATCTCTGTTTTAGTATTTTGTCGAAAACACTTTTTTTCACGAATTTATATATTACGAATTTATTTGACAATTTTTGATTTATATCACGAATTTATTTGTTTTAGTATTGTTATTAGTTATTCAATGAAAAATGAGTCTCAGTCGTGCTGTTACGCTTTTGAAGTATAATCAAAAGAAGCGTGCTCGAAGATTGGAAGAGAGCATTGATGACAGCTATGAAAGACGTAGTGGTGAAAGAAAGAGTAGATGACGTTCTATCATTTTAATAGACTTAATTATAACCAAAATTTTAACCTTTTTAAAGAGATATCAGTTCTAGAAATTTTATCTTAAGATTTTATACTATAGCACATTTCTAATAGGTTTGACGAATTACATGTCACTTATTTAATTCAAATTTATTTTAATGACTTTCCTAAAAAGATGTAATTTTTTTTTTAAAAAAAGTTGTTACATGGATTTGAATGATTGTTTCGAATTCTTAGAATTTTGTGCATTTGCAATGTACCTAAGTTAGTAGCGAGTGAAGCGAGCTTGGTTTGCGAAGCAAACCATATAAGATTGCGTAGCAATTTTCGGGGGTTCGCGAGCGTCAGCGAGCAGGGGGTGCAGCCCACTAGTATTTCTAATTAGTGCGTGAACAAGAGTGCTGCCCAAATAAATTAGACAATTATTTAATTATAATATATCACTAATTTGATTTATCAGAGTTGAACATTTTTGATTCAATTATTGAAATTTTTACTTTTGCGTGTTTCGCCGTATTTCCAGAAATTTTTATATGAATGTAAAAATTTCGCACACAATTTTAAAATTCATGTATCCGAAGGTAAATCGAAGCAAAAAATAATTTTTAATAATTATTTAGTATTTTTATTATTTTATTTCATAATATTCAAAAAATGTTTCGAATTTTAAAGTGAACAAATTTTAACATTATTTTAAGGAATGCAATTTTACTAGGCGAAATACAAAATCTGAACAAAATCGTTCTAATTGCTGCGAAGAAATCGAATTTTAAGTAGAAAAAAAAGTATGCTGGTTCAAGGAAAGAAAGTTTTTGTTTCTGTTTTGTACGTTTAAATATTATCTGTACTAACTAATTAGCATATTTGGGGCCATTCTCCAGGAAAGAATTTGCAATTACTAAAATAGTACAATTGAGTCCCTGTTTCGTGGTAAATGAAAATCCGAACATTAGAGCCAAAGTAATTTAGGGTGATTCGCTTACATTTTGCAGCAGAACATTGACTAAAAATCTTTATTTATTTAATGAACAAAACTGTATCTCTGTACCAAAGTTACCATATTTTATAAATTTAATTGTAATTCAAGAATTAAAATGAAGAAATGTTTATTTTTTAAATGAAAAAAAAAATGCTTAATCAATGTTTATTTGAAAAATTAAAATAAGGAAATGTGTATTTTTTGATAAATACTGGATTTAAGTGTTATAGAGTCAATACTTTTATACCTAAAATGAGTGTCGAAATGTATCGCATCCTGGCACAGAATAAAGATAGATGATCTTTCACGTCCCGTGTGTCATTTAATTCTTGGTGACTGTATCAGCCAGATGATCATCTAAGCTTTGAGCATGAGTAAGCCATGACAGTGACATGACCGATGACAGGCAAGCGTAAAACTGACATACTTAGAATATCTTCTTTATTTGCTCACTCTGATGCCATGTTATGAGAATTTTGGACAGCAACCAAATCTCTGGTTACAGATTTGAAAAGATGAATTTTTGGAAAATGTTAAACTTTTTTTATGAGATGACCCATATTCTGCGTAATGACTTTAAAGACATTTATTTTCGTTATCAATAACGGGTGAGGTAATTTACGTTTAGATATCAATTTCAATTTGTGTCATCTACCATTTTCGAAAAAGCATTTAAAATTTATATATATATATATATATATATATATATATATATATATATATATATATATATATATATATATATATATATATATATATATATATATATATATATATATATATATATATATATATATATATATATATATATATATATATATATATATATATATATATATATATATATATATATATATATATACAGTAAGAGACTTTTTAAAGGTCTGTAATGATGGCTCACAATATGGTACACATTTAGCCATAGAATCCTGAATTCCGAATTATGTATTCAAAATTCAAATTGAACCTAGATAATTAAACTAATTAAAAAAACAAGATAAATAAATTTAATAAAAACGTAAAATCACACAACCTTGAAATTATATTATATTGAATTATGTTCCCTTTTAAGTAGAACCTAAGTAAGAAATATTTTCTACAATTATATATTTCAAGAAATTCCGAAATTCCCATTACTGCAGTTAGGCTTTGTGTATATAAATATTTAAAAATGTCTATATGATTTTCTGAAACACTAAATTATATTTTTAAGTACATTAATGGATTGCATAAGGAATGTGAACTATAACATTTAATAATTTATTAAATGATTTATAGTTTTAAAAACTTGATATACAGTGTTATGCAAATTAATTAGGAGAAACCGAAAAAGGTTTCACTTGTGTATCTTAATTAGTATAAGTTCTAATTGATGCATTGCAGTTGGAAATGTGCTTTCCTCAAGTTTTTATAACATCCTGGAGACGTTTTGGATTGAGGAGTTGCAAATTACGACATGTTTGATCTCACCATCATGAAACTAAGCTTTTATGACATTCTTAATTATTTTTCGCTTGATAGAGTGGTTCGTCTTAACCAAAGGTAATGCCAAACTGTTATTTTCATTTCTGGAAAAAGCCTTCTTACAATCTCAAAATTATGATATGAAACAATCTGGTTAAAATTTATCAAACCACCAGCCAATGCTTGCATTAAAGGCAAAATTTTGTTTTGTTGTATTGAAATGTATTTCATATACTTTTTAAAGTTCATAAATCCACTTAAACTGGTAATAAGTGACCTGGTCCTCTTCAGGTAAAATAAACCCCAAATTTCTCCAATTTAAGGCATGAACTGTTTGACTAAGCTGTCGCTTTCCTTGATGGATTTTCCAGTGCTTTGTCTGACAAATAATAATCGAAATTCTTGCATAAAAAAGCGTTTAGTCACTGAATATAACCTTATTTCAATCTTGTGCATTTCTGAATAACTACTTTCTGGTACATTTCCTGCATTTTTTTCATTGCATGCGTATACCGCATCAGATTGGTGTTCTTTCGAATATACCGACCTCTATAGTCAATTCTTACAGCCTCTGCTACGATAAGAAATCCTTACATATTATATATGTATAACATTTTCAAACCAGTTTAACCTAGTCAAAACTAACCTCTACATGCATATAAATGCACTGCAACGCAGTTGAGAAATCCATGTGAAAGGCAGAACTTTATGAAGGATGAAGCCTGTCTCAATTGATTTGTACAGATCTGCATACGAATAGAATATCTTAAGTCCTTACGTAAGTGACTCGAGAATAAGTGCATCGTTTGTCTTCAGTTTGTAAATATTTGAAAGGTTGTTTTAAAACGGCGATAAATTTTCCGAGAAGCGCATTTTGCGAGGAAATCAGAAAAGTTGGAGTACGCCTTTGTCGTTTTTTTATAGCGTGGATTTTTGGGACGCCTGTTCTGAAACATCTTCGCCTAATTTGAAAATAAGTTTGAAACCATTTTAATTAAATTTCTTTTTTAAGTATTTATACACTCAGAAAAGTTTGAAAAATAACTCTAAAAGGTTATAAAAATGAAGCTTGTATTAATTAATTTGTAAACTAATGTTTGAAACTTATAGGTCTGTCTGTGTGTTTACGCATGGTCTGTAACAATTCGAGAATAAGCAAATCGCTTTTACAAATATTCGTTGGCTGATTTAGAGGTATGGAAATTTTTCCAAGAGACGCAGCGCTCGAACAAAGTAGAAAAGTTTGTGTATGCCTTTGTTTTTTACTTATTACTTGAAGTTTCGGATGTTTGTTCTAGAAATTCAATCCTCTAATTATTTGAAAATATGTTTAAAAACGTTTTAATCAAATTTCTTTTTCTATTTTTCTTTCATTTTTAAAATAAAATTAAATGCTTAGATTATAAATTCAATCTACTTATACTTTTACAATGAATGCTATGAAGTAGTAAATTTTTCATTAATCATTTAAAATATAATGGCATTAAAATAATTTGAGTTTTAAATAAAATATATTATATTATAAAATTTCACTCATAAAAATTTAAAAAAAACTTTTAAATTTATCTTTGCTAAAAAAAAATAATTTTTTTTTTAAAAATCTAAGTGGTTTATTAACGAAAAAACACATTTATCATGACGAGCTAAGTAGTATAATATACTAAAAATAACCTCCGAAATTATTAGTCATTATAGTTTTTAACTGATTGAAAACAAAGTTATTATATTGCTTCTACTTTCAAGACAAAAAAAAAATCACGCGAACTATCAAAAGAGTTGAGAAATATATTGAACTTAAAAAGGCGTGGATTTGCTATTTTTTTTTCTTTGCTGAAAGAAAAATGTCTAGACTCGACAGAAGAAAAGGAATTCGATTATATCTGACACTATTAATAAAAATTTTATATTAAAAGGTTTTAAAACTATTTTTAAATTCAAACTACGCGTATATTTTACTAGGTGATACTATCTTCAGTATCATAAATTATTGATGAAATAAAAGGATATTCATTTTACTCTATTCCTTCCAATTATTTCTTTAATATCCAATTCAAATCAAATTGATTGAAAAATGCATTTCAATTCATTAATAATGATTTATATCTATAATAAATAGTTTTATTCATTAATACATTTAGTTAATTGGAATTTATATACCAGGATATGCTTTTTGTTTTATTTTGCAAAATAAAATTTTATTTGATTGAAAGAATATTCTTCGTTTTAATCATTTATTAAGAGGATAGAAAGATTTTATTTAAAATAGACGTATGGTTTGAGGTAAGTTAGAGAAAGTTTTTTTATAATATTAGGAATTGAAAGAAATTTAAAATGCTGTTGAAATTAAATACTTGATAAATAATGTTTTAATTCCTATTACAAACTATATATTTAAATAATAGATAAAAGTTTGTTTTATTCCTTCGAATAAATAAAATCAAGGTAAATGAAAGTTTTGGTGTCAAAGGCACTACTTCGGAAAATATTTATTCATTATTTTTCAGAATAGGAGGAGATACAATGCTGATGAATATTTTTAATGCATATTTTGCATATTTTAATTGTCCTATTTTATTTGATTTTTTCAATATCATAGTCTTTAAAAATTAAAATATTTTTTGACCCATATAATAAATTGTTCCCTGAGTAAAATTAATATTTTTGGAACAGTTTTCATAATTAAGATTATAATTTGTTATATGATATGTACTACGGTATAATGGTAAAATTATGGTAAAATCATTAATAATGGTAAAATTATGAAAAAGTTTGTATGAGTAAACATGCAAATTTTAACTAATCTAAATAAAACCAATTTGGAAAGTAGCATTACAGTATTTCTAAACATGCTTACATTTTATGCTTAAAATTATTTTTACTGACAAGATTAAGCAAAATATAAATAAAAATATCGATGTTTCACTAATAAGATAACATGGAGATAAAGTAAATGTTATAATTGTTATAGAGATTGCTAAAATGTTTATAACAGATATTTTGTGTCAGTTACATAGAGGATTAGTAAATCATATCAAAACTAGAATAATCTTTTGTTTTCAAATGAATGTTTGACAATATTGCTTGAAAGACAGTTGAACACAAAATCCCAAATCATATTCAGAGCAAATATTACAGTGTTTATTTTGTGAAATAAAATTTTATATGATTGAAAGAATATTTTTCGTTTTAATCATTTATTAAGAGGATAGAAAGATTTTATTTAAAATAGACGTACGATTTTAGGTAAGTTGGAGAAAGTTTTTTTTTTATAAAACTAGGAATTAAAAGAAATTTAAAATGTTGGTGAAATTAAATACATGATAAATAATGCTTTAATTCCTATTACAAACTATATAAATAATAGATAAAAATTTGTTTTATTCTTTCGAACACGTAAAAGCAAGGTAAATAAAAGTTTTGATATCAAAGACGCAATTTCAGAATTATATTTATTCATTATTTTACAAAATAGGAGGCATTACAATGTTGATGAATATTTTTAATGCATATTTTCATTGCCCTATTTTATTTGATTTTTTCAATATAAAAATCTTTCAAAATTTAAATATTTTTTGACCCATATAATAAATTGTTCCCTGAATAAAATTAATATTTTTAGAACAGTTATTTACAATAACGAGAAAATAGCTCAAGAGAAGGAATTTGAAACTGCTAAAATATGTCTATTTTGGCGTCTGCTCTTTCAAAATAATTAACCTAATTAACCCTGTTATATTTTTCTTCTACTTATATTAGCTGTAAATTTAAAAAGTTGCTATTACAATCCATCTATAATAAATAGAAATATTATTTTCTAGTATAAAGATATCGCATATTAATGGCAGTCAGGTAAATCGTCCCCCCCCCCCTGATTTCTTAATTCAGTTCTTAAAAATAAATAAACTTAAAGAAATATACATAAATATTAACATAAATAATCCCAAGAAATTGAATCAGTAAGATATTAATTGATTAAAAACCTCACAAATATACAAATCAGAAATAACAGCCGACATGTTTGTTTCAAGCTCTCAAAAGCAGGCTCTCTTTTTCAAAACTTGCCTGACGTGAAACATAAAACGTAAAGTAGCCAACAAAAAATGTAAAAATAAAGGTGAGGAACAAAACTAGAAAAACCACAGTAGCTGAGAGAAAAAAAAAGGAAAAACAGAATAAGAAAAACTACAGTGGCGGAGAAGGGTAAATCAGGGTAAAATTCTAATCTTTATACCCTTTTATTCATCTAAACACTGATTACCTTGTTAACGACATCAGATCCTCTCCACTTCTCCATAGCGCGTGGAATTGCATTTCCCCCTGATTTCAGCCTCTCGTTCACTGTGGTGCTTTTTGTTCAGTTTTTCATCGTTTTTCTCTCTCGGGTACTGCGGTTTTTTAGCTTTATTTCTCACCTTTATTTTTCCTTTTCTCGTTGGTAACTTTACGTTATATATTTCCAATAATTTTTGTCTCATCTCATTCATGTTTGGATTGTATTGAAAATGAGCGTCTGTTTTTAAGCGTTTGTAGCAAGTCGACTGTTATTTTTGAGGCGAATGTAGTTTTAAATCAAGTAATGAATATTAATAGTCAACTTTCAACTTTAGTATTTGAACTGGATTTTATCATAAAATAAATATTCTTTAATCTAATTTATTTTCAGATACTTCCTTATAATCACATTAAAATATGATGATAATTTTGATGCAAGATATCTGCTTGCAATTTGAAAAAATCATTTCGTGTGAATAAATTCGCAATAATATTTTGGTATAATAAAATCGTGTGAATAAATCCTTCCATAGCTATATATATTTCATGACCTGATTTCAGATATTAAATTAGTCTAACTTTTTTTATTCGTATTTATTTAATTTAGCTCTGATTTTTCTGCACCAGAAGGAAAAATGCTGTAGGTTTTCTATTAAATGGGAAAGAAATTTAAAAACGAGGACTGTTATATACGGGACGCAATTTCTGAAGTTTATTCTAAAAATTTGAAATGTTTGTGTTTTTTTTCCAACGAAAAGAATTTAGATTGCATAATATTTTTGTATTTGCGCTCATTTTATATTTATTTATTTTTCATATTTCTTAAAAATATTTTATATTTCAAACATCACATTGCGAAATGTTTATTTCGTGTGAATAAACTCCTTTCATAGCTAAAAATGTTTCATTGCTTGATTTCAGATATTAAATTAGTCTAACATTTTTATTCGTATTTATTTCATTAAAACTTGGATTTTTCTGCATCAGAGGAAAAATAAATATTTGGCTTTAAATTAGGAAATAGAAAAGGAATTTCAAAGTGAGGAATATCAAATATGGGATACACGTTCTGAAGTTTAGTTTAGAAATTTGAAATATTTGTGTTTTTTCTAACGAAAATAATTTATATCGAATAATGCTTTTGTATTTGCGCTCATTTTATATTTATTTATTTTTCACATTTTTTATTATTTTTATTTTAAGCATTAATATTCGAAAAGTTCATTTTGTGTTGATAAATTCCTTTAATAGCAACATATATTTCATGATCTGATTTCAGATATTAAAGTAGACTTATTATATATGGGGTACAAATTCTGAAATGTATTCTAGATGTTTGAAATGCTTGTGTTTTTTTTTTCTAAATAAAAAAATTCATAATCCATAAAGTATCTATCTTTGCCCTAATTTTATATTTATTTATTTTTCAAATTTTTTAATTTTTTATTTTAAGCATTACTATTCGAAAAGTTCATTTTGTGTAGATAAATTCCTTTAATGGCAACATATATTTCATGATCTGATTTCAGATATTAAAGTAGACTTATTATATATGGGGTACAAATTCTGAAATGTATTCTAGAAGTTTGAAATGCTTGTGTTTTCGTTTTCTAAAGAGAAAAATTCATATTCCATAAAGTATTTATCTTTGCCCTAATTTTATTTTTATTTATTTTTCAAATTCTTTAGTTTTTTATTTTAAGCATTACTATTCGAAAAGTTCATTTTGTGTAGATGAATTCCTTTAATGGCAACATATATATCATGATCTGATTTCAGATATTAAAGTAGACTTATTATATATGGGGTACAAATTCTGAAATGTATTCTAGAAGTTTGAAATGCTTGTGTTTTTTTTCTCTCTAAAGAAAAGAATTCATATTCCATAAAGTATCTATCTTTGCCTTAATTTTATATTTATTTATTTTTCAAATTTTTTAATTTTTTATTTTAAGCATTTCTATTCGAAAAGTTCATTTTGTGTAGATAAATTCCTTTAATGGCAACATATATTTCATGATCTGATTTCAGATATTAAAGTAGACTTATTATATATGGGGTACAAATTCTGAAATGTATTCTAGAAGTTCGAAATGCTTGTGTTTTTTCTCTCTAAAGAAAAAAATTCATATTCCATAAAGTATTAATCTTTGCGCTCATTTTATATTTATTTGTTTTTCATTTAACTTTCTGATTTTGTTGTCGTCGGCCGCTAAGGCATAGAGGGTACGATTGTGCTTGTCGAACCCATTCATAAATCTTTTCTTTCAACCACAGATCATAATTTTGACCTGAACCAGAGAATGATCAATATCTAATTTAGTACTCCTAGAGGTACAATTTGTTATGGGGATATGGAGGACTTTGTGACCTGACATATTTAATGTGTGCCAGTTTTTATTCACTACACGGGGAGTCCTCTGGAGCCTGGATTCGAACTCAGGTTCTCAGCGCTCCCAACATTCTATTTCCAGGCTATCCAGACAATCATCTACTACTTAATCTATTCTACCGCATCTTTCAGTTATGGCAATTACATTATCTAGCCTTTTGCATATTACAGCCCTTCATATTTCTTAAAAATATTTTATATTTAAAGCATTAAAGTTATAAAAAAGTGAATGTATTAAATTTTTTAGCAAAGAAAAAAAAAACATTCTCAACAGTTTTTTCAATTTATAATTTATATTTTTCCTTCCTTTCTTAAGTTTCCTATTACTTCCTTCTCGTTTCTTATAATCTTTCTTTTCCTGAGACGAAATGAGGTATATTTATTTCCTGTTATTAGCAGAGTTATATTTTTATCGTTAAAGACAAAAGGTTAAGTTTCTAGTGATAAAAGTAGAAATTTTTAAAATGGAATTTCTTGGTATCCGTTTTCAGCTGTGTTAATTTAATTGTTTCGTTCCACGATCTGTAAATCAATTACGGGATTCGTTTTTAAATTTTCAATGCTAAATAATTTTCGAATCGATATGTTTCTGGCATGTGGAAAATATTTCATTCTGTATAAATTATTACTGTTTCTGTCTATACTTCAAATGATAATAATTACATTTATCAAGAAAAAAAAGCAAAATAAATGTATTATAAAGACATATAGCAAATTTCAAGTTTTTCCTAAAGTGTCATGATCCATTATAACTTTTCTTGAAGAAAACGCATCTGACTTATGTATCTAAAATCAATGACGGTTTTCGTGCTCACAGCTCTTTTTTAGTAATGAAAAAAAAAACTGTTTTGCCCTGCTAACTTAACTCTTTTTAAGTCATTTCATTATAACTTTTCTTGGAAAAAATGTGTTTATCTCTTTTACCTTGCATCAATGATGTTTCCTAGCTCACAGCACTTTTTATAAACAATATGTGTTTTAACTCGATAACTTTAAAACTAATAACTTTATAACTTTTTAAACGAAAACGAAAAGTCAGTTCATTATAATTTCTGTTGGAAAAAAAATCGTGTTTTAACTCTTTTATCTTACATCAATGATGTTTACGACATTACAGCTCTTTTAATGAAAAAAAAGGTTCTAGCTCGCTAACATACCTCTTCTTAAGGTGTCAGAAAAAGTCAGTTCATTATAATTTTTCTTGGAAAAAAAATCGTGTTTTAACTCTTTTATCTTACATCAATGATGTTTACGAGAATACAGCTTTTTTAATGAAAAAAAAAAGGTTTTAGCTCGCTAACTTACCTCTTCTTAAGGTGTCAGAAAATGTGTCACAAAAAGTCAATTCATTATAATTTTTGTTGGAAAAAAAATCGTGTTTTAACTCTTATCTTACATCAATGATGTTTACGAGATTACAGCTCTTTTAATGAAAAGAAAGGTTTTAGCTCGCTAACTTACCTCTTCTTAAGGTGTCAGAAAAAGTCAGTTCATAATAATTTTTCTTGGAAAAAAAATCGCGTTTTAACTCTTTTATCTTACATCAATGATGTTTACGAGAATACAGATTTTATAATGAAAAAAAAAAGGTTTTAGCTCGCTAACTTACCTCTTCTTAAGGTGTCAGAAAATGTGTCATTAAAAGTCAGTTCATTATAATTTTTGCTGGAAAAAAAATCGTGTTTTAACTCTTTTATCTTACATCAATAATGTTTTCGAGATTACAGCTTTTTTAATGAACCAAAAAGTTTTAGCTCGCTAACTTATCTCTTCCTAAGGAGTCAGAAAAAGTCAGTTCATTATAATTTTTCTTGGAAAAAAATCGTGTTTCAACGCTTTTACCTTGCATCAATGCTGCTTCCTAGCTTACAACTCGTTTTAATAAAAAAAAAATGTTTTAATTCGATAATTTAATTTTCCCTAAGATGTCAGGAGAAATCATTTCCTTATAACGTTTCTTAAATAAACGTGTTTTAACTCTCTCACTTTATATTAATGTTTCCTATCTTACAGCTCTTTTTAATGAAAAAAAATGCTTTATATAACTCGTTAACTTCCTCTTTATGAAGTCCCGCAGTGGCCTGATCTTAAAGACACGGTTCTCAGTAGAACACCGAAGTCAAGCATCACTGGCTGCTGTCAGTGTGCGGGTGGGTGACCACTTTAATCAGTCTGCGTAGGAACCAGGGGTGTACGGTATCGGTTCTCGTTTAACTGTTCTACCGTAAATTGCTCGATTTCGCACACAGGTCGTCGGTCTACCAAAGCAGGGGAGCCATCCCCTCTGCAGAGGATCAAAATTGATATGGCATGTCTTCGGATCATCCTCAGGGATGTTTCCCAGACCGTTGCCAATAGCCCGTTGTGCAGCTCTAGTGCGACGTTAATAAAGTACCTACCTCTTCTTGAAATGAAATGAGAAGTCATTTCATAAAAACTTTCATTGAAAAAAAACGCGTTTTAACTATTTATCCTTGCATCAATTATTTGCATTAAAATGACTATTTAATACGATTAAAAATAGTTACAATCTAGCACACGAAGTTCTGGTGAGCGAAACTATCAATAAGTATTAATAAAATGGTAATAATAAAATATAAAATAATAATATAGTAAGAAATAGTAAAAGAAAAGTTTGTAAATTTTTGTTTGTTTCCGTAAAGCTTTTTCTCCTAATTTAATGATTTTTCATAATTTTTTAAGGGGTCGAAGGAATGTTTAATATCTTCCATTGTCTTAGATTTAATGGCATAAATACGCAATTTTCTTCCATACATCGGCATCTTAACTATCATTTTTACTAAAACTCTTTGCCGTTGCTTAATTCTGAAAATATTGTAATGAGGAACACTCTTCCAAAGTTTTCTCACTTAATTATTCATATCTTACGCATATGACAGATGTTACAGAAAGGGAACGGGATTAAAATTTTCGCAGCAGAATATCGCTCTCCTTTCAAGCAACAAATTTAGTTATAAACGATTTCTAAAATTTGGAAATTTAATCTCTTTTCTAAACAATAATTTTCTACTTCAACTATATAGATCTTAAAGCATTATTTTTAACATCTTTTACAACATGCACGTCGAAGTTGGTTAGAAAGCGTGGATTAAATTTCATAATTAATTAATTTAGCTTAATTTTAATTTTTGTATCTATCTTCTATAATAATAAAAGGAAGTCTACGTGTCTGTGTTTGCCTGTGCGTCACTCTTATAACTCCAAATCCGTTTATGCTAAGATCTTAAAACTTATACACAGAGTGCTAGGGACAATTTCAACCATCAAGCCAAAAAATTTTCATTGCTCTATTCAGAAAGGATGTCAAAAAAAAAATTTTTTTTTCGCACTGTTATAGCATTATTCATTTTTACAAATTGAACTGCAGACGATTCCGTTATATTGTAACGACCTCTATGTAACAACTGAATTCACAATTTGAATGCAGCGCCATCTATCTTGTTAGAGTGTGTTGAAATCATAAACTACAACTTTCACTCTTATATATTCTGCTGTTCTTTGTTCCATAAGTTTCTTTTTGTGTTTTGACCGTTGTTGTTAAGTTTTATTGAAATAAAAATTTGTTATTGGAATTAATTGTCTTCAATGTTAAATAAATCTACACTCTTTTAACGTCGCCATAAAATGGTGACCCGGACGTGATACATATGGTCTCGGACATTTTGGAACATATGAAATTAATTGTCTTCAATGTTAAGTAAGTCTACACTCCTTTAACGTCGCCACAATATCAATTATCCAAAAGATTACAACATTAATATTTGTAGGCTGACAGTTCTTTTTAACTAAACTCGAATTCCATACGCGTTCATATTACGGAAAAACTTGGCTATCGTGTGTTTGCTGCCATCAGAAACCATCAGCAAAATTTCCAATGACGAATAATGCTGAGTTTTAGTAATTTTTATTTGGTTGAGTTGAATTTTAGAAAAAAAGTGTTTTGCCTACGTTGATAAACCTTTTTTTTTTAAGTTTGCAGTATCAATTGTTTTACAAGAATTTTTTTCGTATTTATAGAATTAAGTGTTACTTTAAAAATTTTCCCAAGTTATTTCCTATGGTGGTAGTATAATTTTAAAAAGGTGTAAAAAAGGATGCTAAAGAATTCTGTAATTTAAAAGCAATTTCATTCGCCAAATGTTTCGATTAGGAAGTTAGCTGAAATTCAGCGTAATTCACTTGTCAAATACCTTCATAACTACACTGTAAGAAACCATTTTTCAAAATTGACGAAAATGTGCCGAAATAGCTCCGAAGCAAATAATATTCAAATTTCAAAATCCCTTGTATTCAAACAGTTTATACTCATTTTTGATCAAAATGAATAATCACGATCTTAAAGGATAAATGCATGAGAGAGATATTCGTTAACTGTCGGAAGGATTCGAACTAAAGAACTCCAAGATCGTTGTACGATGCTCAACCACCATAAATGTCCACCCCAGCTAAGGGAGATTTAGAAAGCTTTTATATAATGGCAGCCCATTGATTCATCATGATATACATTACATTCGTTTAAAAGTTCTTACGTAGTGAAATGATCAAAGAAATTAAATTAAATTTATCGATTTTCTTGAATTTACCAACACAAAACCGTACTCTGAACTCTAAATAAACATACCTTTTTTTTGACGGATTTGGATTTTTGTCCCCCGAATTCTAGGGAGGAGTCGCTATCTGAGATATATGAACGCAATAATTTGCTCAGGAGAGAGCTCTAAAGTTTGGACCCCTTAATGTTAATTTTACATTTCGCCACAATCTCGAGAACTTTTTAAGCGAATTGAAAAATTTTAGCACACAATTATAAAATTCGGTTATGAGTCTAATTCATCTAAAAAAGAACTATCAGTAAATATTTATTAGTTTTTATTATTTCATTTAAAAAAGGTCGAAAAAATTTTGAATTGTGAGGTACACAATTTTTTATATTATTTTAAATAATGTAATTTTACATCACAAAGCTCAAAATTTGAGCAAAGATTGATTGAGTAATTCCTGCGAAATTGAATTTTAAAAAAAAGTCAGATATTTAAAATTTGATTGGTCAGGATTTATTCTACGGATTTTGCTCAAAATGCGTATTTCGCCTTGCAAAATTACATCCTTTAAATGATGCAAAAATTTGCATATCTTATTAATTTTTTTCGACAATTATTTAAAAAAAATAATAAAAAATAATAAATGTTTACTAACTTTTATTTTTTGCATGGAATTATCTTTGAATAAACGGATTTTATAACTGTGTGCAAATATTTTTCAATGCGTTTAAAAAGTTCTTGCGATATGGCTAAATACGTAAAAAGTAAAATTAACATTAAGGGGTCCAAACTTTGAATCGCTCTCCTAACCAAACTCTGAGGATCATATTTCTCAGATTGCGGCTATCCCTTATATTTTGGGGGTAAAAAATCCAAATCAGTTGTAAAAAAGTGTGTTTATTCAGAAAAGGTATGTTTTTGTGTCAGATTTCGTATCTTAAAATATCGCCTTCGCTTATTAATTAGCAAATTCGAGGTCCCCCCTCGAAATATTAAGATTGCTTCCTTGAACGTGAGATCCGGTCATTAGATCAAAAGTAATTCAGGGTGGTCCGTTTTTTTGGTGCACTTTACATTTACAAATGCATAATTTTTATAATTTAAATGTTGATAAATGTTAACTTATAGCTTACAAGGGAAAAAAATAAATAACCGACGAAAAAGAAAGTTAACAAGTAATTGTTAAATAAAATGGAAATTATCAAAACCAAAATTTTTGGGTAATTTCAAACTATGTTAGTTAAAATTACCGAAATTTGCTTAAAATTAAATAATTTTACTGCATTTACAACCAAACAGCATGGCATACCTGCCAACTTTCACTCTTTCCGAGAATGGATTTTCAGAGTGGTTGTAAAACAATAAACGAAAAACACTCTAACTAAAAAATATATTTATATTTTGATCCTGTTGAAATTCACTTGTGCAAGGATTATTATGCTTTTATATATTTATTGTAATTATTTATATGTAGTGGTGGTCAAACTCATTTATAGTTATCATTATAATTCAAAAAGTTAATTGGAATAACATGAGTATTGCTACCACTTTAAAAATGAAAATAAAATCTTCCGGAAAATCCGGAAGAATTGGCAGGTATGGCATGGTAATAAAAACCATGTTTTATTGTTAATTTTATCAAAACGTCAATACCACAGAGCTTCGGTAAAAATTTCCTTGTTTCCATAGTCTGGCAGTTTTGATAATCCTTTTTTACTTAGTGTATAATGATTTGCATTTGAGTCCCTTTAATTCTGGTAAAGTTTCACCAATCCATCAGGTTATTTTAAAGTTAAATTGTTTTTTTTATGAATAGTTAAAAAGCTTCGTGCGAAAAGATTCAAAATGACATTTTTATTAAATTAAAAACTTCGCTTTCTGAAAAAACATAACGTGTCTTAGTTGAAGCATATAACCATAGTATGTACAATGATATGGTTCAAATCAACACCATATGAAATTCGCAGAAAATTTGAGCCTAATAATGTTCATCATGTCCCATAGTTAACTCACAGTTTATCTTTTTTATAATGAAAATTCATGAAAATTTTTTTTCAATTTAAATAGATTTCTATTTTTTACATCATTCAGTTTTTTTTTTCAGTTCTGAAACTCTTTTGAAATTATTTGTAAAGACAGGTAAATAGAAACTACAGCAGAGTTTTTCTTTTAAATATTTCACAAGCAATTTATATTTTCCTTTTGAAAAGTAGTTTCGAAATAGGATTCAAATGTCTAGCTTTTTCCCAAATGAAAAATAAACGAAAAGCTTTGAGAAAAGAACATTTTTTCAGGATCGAAAATCATATTTTTCTTTATTCCGAAGAATATTTTTCCTGTAAAAACAAGCACCGCTTTTAAAAAAACTAATTTACTAGCATAGGCAATAAAAATAAAGATACTTTTAACATGAATTAGAATACTTAAATAAAAGAAACTGATAAAAATAAATACTGATTTATATTGAATCATTATATTGACATAAGAAATAAAATAATGGTAGATGTCAAATAGTTTTCCGGTACTAGCTTATAAGTATATAATTGTCATATGAATTAATATTTATGAGGTAATCCACTAAAGTAATAAGCAAAAAAATTTCGCATATACAGGAAAATGTTTTTATCTCTAGAGTTTTCTAAGAGTTGAAAATTCGTATAGAATTATCTTTTAAAAAAGAATTCCTAACTTCTTTTCAATAAATACTAATTTATTTCCATTACAAATCGTTTTCTAACAGCTATAATGTTTTATGAAAACTAATAATAATACATTTATCAATGCTTACATTTTTCAACAATTTATTTGAATTAAGTGACATAGATTTTTTTCCGTGACACAAACAATTTAAAAAAATCTTTACTACGTCTACACTGTTAAAAATTCCGGATCAAATTCCGGTACAAAGTACCGGCACTCCGGGTGCATCATTTGTAAAATCCATTTTTACAGTAAAATATTATACCATAATTTAAACAGTATTACTTATTTAAGTATATTGATTCAGTGATTTTACGGTAATAATTACCTTAAAAATTACGGTATATTAGATATTCTGTTCTGTAACAAATTCCGGTAAAATTGAATTCTGAGGTGGTGCCGGCACTTAGGATGCCGGTACATTTTATCGTAGTTTAATTCGGAACTTTTGAAAGCGTATTTAACAAATAACGTTGGACAATATTGACCAGATATGAGCAGCATTTATAAACATTAAATATTGATGAATCTAAACTTTATTTCTGAAACATTTTGTTATGCTGCATTGCTTTCCTCTTATTTCAGATCAGAATTTGGGTTTGTATTGGAATTTGTATTAATAGGGTTATACAAATTCCAATACAAACCCAAATTCTTAAGAATTTTTTAGGAACCAAATAAACTTTAAGAATATTGATGGAGGGAACCAATATTCTTAAAGTTTCATCTTTTTGAACATTCATAATTAAACAATAAATGCCTTGTATGTCGCATGCAAACAAATATGCTAAGTATACAAACAGGCAAATTATTCATTTGTATGACATTTACGACATGTCTTGCTGTTTGCTCATTTTTCATATTTTATCAATGATAAAAGTTTTAACAAATGCGAACTATTAATATTTTTTCAACACTTGACAACCATAATATAATGCCAAGATGCATCATATCGTCATACTTTTTAAACTTGATTACGAGGTACAATTTTTCAACTAAAACAAAAGCATGGTCCAATTTTACACTGCATTAAGATTGCAGCAAAGTTGTCTATTTTTATAGATGAAGACACCTATCTAGAATCTGGGTGGCTCAGAGGATAGAGTACTAGCGATTTTGAGGGATAGGTTAGATATACTTTATACAATACTCAAGTTATGGCCCAGAAATGCGTGAGGAAGTTACAACACATCTTAAATTATTACTAAACTGCAATACAGAGCCACGTTGGCTCTTGGCATAGAGTGCTCACCTCCCTATGTTGTGTCCCGGGTTCGAATCCCAGCGATGACTGGTCGATACGAATTCCGCACCCGACTCGCACCGACATCAGTTCTAACGTAAAATATCATCAGTGGTAGACGAATCATGGGTTAGAGTCCTCTTGCCGTCAGTCTAACCAAGGTTTTTTTCGTGGTTTTCCACACCTTGTAGCGCAGATGCGGGTTTTAGTTCCATCAAAAAGTCCTCCACAAAGGCTTCTCCCAATACTTGATCCATTAGTTTCTCTCCTGGATTGGGTTCAAAATTACAAGGCTACGGAAATGAACCAGGATAGTCGCCAACTCTAAATTGATTCGGCTGTTCAATAACGTTTATAAAATGTATAAGGTAGATGTAGAAGGAATCTCTAAAAATAGATTTTATTTTGGAATCAAATCAAGGGTGTGGTACAAAAAGAATACCAATTATATTAATGTTTTTTTTTTTACTGAGAAAAAGATTAAGTTTTAGTTTAAAGTTAGTTTAGATTTAATTTAGTTTAAGTTTCATAATATTAGAGAATATGTTACGCATATTTCAGCGTGGTCGTCATATTATCTGAACCTTGAAACATTATACGGATTTATATTTGCTGCATTCCTAATTAAAGTGCTAAATTAAATCAAGTTTCCGTTCAAGTTCAACCATAGTTCATTGTTAGAATTTCCGTTCTTAAATTACGGAAAGATAACCGGCAGCAGACTGTCCATTGAATTAATCGTATAATATAGGATACAGTTTACAACTACTTTGGCTAAAAACCAAGAATACAAAACGATATGATTTTTTTAGCCATTTGCAACTAGAATGGTTTCATAACCGTAAAAATCTCACTGGGCATTAAAGCCAGGCTTTTAATTAGGCATTGGGGCATTGGAGTTAGGTTGTGGTTGAGTTGTGTTGTATTAAATGAACCGTGGAATGTTCTTTATCTGTTACTTCACCTATCGTAATGGGTGGGTACTAGACTTTTTTGTGTTAAGAAGCTTTGTGGTGCTGCCATTTATGCGTGATCGTAGTCCAGGGTCACAATTTGAGGAGTGCAGATCACTGGAAACTCTTTATGTTAAGGGGATAAAGAAAATATTATGGTGTCAATGGGACTCGAAAACCTATTCTGTCAGTCGTGAGATTGACATAATATGAGCCCAGCTGCGGGGAGCTAAGTGGCTACATTAGGCGAATCTAGTTAGAGAGATAAAATTCTTGCTTCTTAGCCGTATTAGGTGAAAGCAGTAAATAAACGTTTTTTCTCAAAATAAACATTTTGAATACCATCTTATTTATGGTTATTCGACTGTTTTGTTTGAATATAGTAAGATAACAATTAAATTATAAGTTATTTAACGCTTTTTTCCAAGAAGTTTCTAATGTTTGAGTATCTTGTAATCAAGTTTAAAAAAATGCGAAAATATGGTTTAATTTAGCAACCTATTAAAGGTTATAGCGAATTTCAACCATGCTCTAGTTTCATACTCTCCAAAAGTAGAGAATTTAATCGATTTTTTAAATAAGAAATCTGCTGTAGTTATTTAAAATTAATTGCCTTATCTGATGCAGTAAATAAACAACAAAAAAACATAATTTCATTAATTATCTTTCCTTCTTAAATCATAAGTAATCTCCTCAAGCATTTACTTAATTCATATTTTGCGATGTTTTCATACCATCTCAATAGAACACTTCCTTCTTTGTTTGAGAATTATTCTCACAGCATCTTTTAAATGAAGAGCCAGCGAAAAAGGATTTTCATCCTCATCCTAGCATCTTTCTCCGGAATCCAAGAGAATCGATGTGCTTCCTTCATTGGAGGCAGTGATGCTTAACTTTGTGCCAGACACCCAGCGCCCTGGACGCATTCCAGAAGTTTGCATCAGCCGGCCTGTCTTCGCCTTAATGAGAAAGACGGACAGAAATGTTGTGCTGTAGAAGGTATGTCCGTGATTGAGAATAAAGAACGTGATCGTGAAAGAGTACTTTAAAGAAAGGTCAAGTAATGTTGAGTTGAATAGGCTCAGAGATTTCGTTACAAACTCTTTTGTTGGAAAATACGTTCTTCTCTTAGTTTAGAAAATAAAGCTTTCTTTATTAAGGAACGGCGAATAAAATTGAGTACATTGAAACAAAAATAAGACTTTTCATGCAAAAATTAAGGTGAAATAACCGACAGCTGTCTGCCCATACGATTAACCATAAAGTTTATTATTAGAAACATTTATTTACCATTACGAATTTGAAACCGTTTATAACTTGTACGGTTAAAAAAAACCAAATACAAAACTATATGGTCCTATAACTATTTATAAGTAACGTAGGCGAAATTCATTCATAAAAATAACACTTAAACGGACATTTGAGCCTAGTAAATGCTGCGCCATATGAGTGAATGATATTTCGTATTCTTATAGACCAGGGGTGGCGAACCTTTATACACCAACGCACCATTTTTTCTAAACAATTGCTTAATGAGGTCATAGACGTGCCGTCAAATAATTCTGACTTCGTGATTATTGGGAAAATAATAATACTAAATACTATCAACTCAAAACTCTTTATTTACCATGAAAAAGAACGAATTTCGCAATGTCTCAGTTATACACGTAGTTCAACTTAAAGTAACATCAGTGTGACTTCTGTTCTTGCAGATTACATGACAAATAACTTATATTAGGTTGTAAGATGTTATTTTAAGCAGGTCTGTTAATTTTTTTTGCTAGTTATTTATTGTTAGCTTGTTTTTTATGGTAATTAATTGTTTTTTGGCATTAATTGAAATTTTTTTGTTAATAATTGTTTATTTTTTTACGTTTGTTTCTGTGAATTTTAATTTAATTGGTAAATTGCTTCACAGTGAACTTCGTGATCGGTGGCGTGCCCAAAATATTATGTGGCGCGCCATAAATGGCACGCGTGCCATTGGTTCGCCATCCCTGTTATAGACCAAGGTCACATTTTGATGAGTGCAGGTAACTGAAAACTCTTCATGTATTGAAGCAATGGAAGAAATATTGTGGTATCGACCCTGAGATTCGAATCTTTGTTCAGTTGGTTACGAGATTGACCGATTAGCCATCTAGATTAAAGTTTGTACCCATCTCAATGGAGCAAAATGGTTTCATAAGGTGTGTCTAGTTGGTGCTTATAGAATTAATAAACTGTACATAGAATTGTTAAACTGTATTAAGTAAAAACTATTAAGTTTTTTTTGTCGAACTTAACAGTTTGAATATCATTTTTATAGTTATTTGAATAAGGTAAAATAACAGTTAAATAAATTACTATTTTTCCGCGTGATTTCTAGAAGCGCTGTTGTAGCGAAATAATTTGTCGACTTTACTATCATCGACTACCAAAGATAACAAAAGTCACTTTATGACATTGTGGACGTAAATAATTTTTAATAAGTTTAACTTTTAAAACTTCAAGTAAAAACTCTTTAACTAAAGAGTGAGTTTAACCTTCAACGAATGCGTTAGACTTTTTTGCATGTAAGTAATACAAATAAAAAAAATTTCTTGCAATACTATCTAGAAGCCTTAAAAAAATTGTTTCGGTGATTAATAAAAGTGAATACGCAGTAAGGAAATAATTTGTCAACCGTACCTTCATCGACTACCACTCAAAGACAACAAAAGTCACTTTATGACATTGAAGACATAAAGAATTTATTTCAAAATGTCTCAAGCACTTTCAAGAAAATCTAAAATGGAACCATTAATTTGAAGGGAAAAAATGAAACTAGAATCAAAAACGATCGGCATTGGTGAAAGTTACAAAACTATTTTCTAACCAGAGACAACTTTCTCAATTTCCTTTATTGAAAATAAATAAATAAGTAAAAAATGGGTCTTTGAAGGAGAAAGACTTATGATCAATAATTTTAAGTATTCAACTTAACACAGAGATTATCTTTCATAAAATCGATTCGAAAACATATTTTTGGTCAATAAAGCTTCTGCGTCACCTGGTAACGAAATAAATATATTTAATTATTAACTACTCATTATAAGTCTCATTTTGCTCATAAGCTTGGATTTAATTTGTTCCTTTACTAATTTTGTGGAAAAAATAGCGTTTCATTTAAATGTAATTTTTCTAAATGTAACGAAGCATACTTTAAACTAGCTTTCACTTTATTTATAACACATAAAAACTGAAGTATTTATGTTAAAACTGGTGCCTTAGTAAAATCCATGTATCCAACAATAAATGTATTTAAATTAAATTTCACATTTTTTGTGCTAATGAATTAGAATAGCATTTAGTGTTCACCAGTACCTCATTGAAGCATAAATATTCCATAAAATAAATATATTTAGGCAAGCTTAGTCACTTTTGCAACATATGAAAATTCTTAAAGCATCTCACTTGTAAAAATTCCAGATAAAATTACGGTTAAAAGTTCTGGAACCCTAATGTCGGTACTTTTTACCGTAAAATCCAAATTTTACGGTACAGAAAATCGAATATACCATAATTTTTACACCATAATTGATATTTACTGTAAAATCAATGTCATTTAATAAATATTATTCTAATGTAAGTCAGGATATCAGTAATTTTTATTGTATATTTAACCGGAAATTTTTACAGTGTAGTGATAGAACTTAATCCAATATTTGGTATTAATCCAATATTTAAATCGAAATTTTTGATAAATATATTTAAATTAGTTTTTAAATTTCTACAACATATGAACTATTACTGTATAAAACTAATTTCTTTATAAATCCAAATATTCATGAATCAATCTGCAATTAAACTTATTTTCCGAGTTTAAGAAGTTTAAAAAAATTAGAATATATATAGTGTTAAAACACCTTAATCCAAATAATCAAAATTGAATATAGTAAATATTAAATATAGTAAATATTAAATATATGAAATATTAAATATATAAAATATTAAATATATTAAATACAATCAGTTTGAGATTTTTTTACAATTTACGAACTATTAAAATATTTAGTATTAAAACTAGGGTCTCATTTAGATTAGAACATTCTGCTATAAATGTATGCAAATTAGTTTTTACATTTTCGAAACACGTAAAAACTATAGGCAGTGATAACTAAATCTCAATTATTAGTGATAAAACTTGTGCCTTATATAAATTAAAAGATTCAGTAATAATTGCATTTAAACTAGCTTTGGAGTTTTACAATTTAAAAACTATCACCATTCTTTATATTAAAATTAGTGCCTTATCTAAACAAATTATTCTGAAATAAATATATTTAAACAAGCTTTAGCGTGTCTACACTTTATAAACATTGCAATATGTAATGCTGAACCTAATGTGTTATTTAAATTGAAATATCTTAAAAGAAATATATCAGAGTTACTTTTCACATTGTTGTAACGAAAAAAAGTACAGTAAAACGTTCAGTAACTCGATACAAGTAGTACTTTATTCTATTTAAAATGGAATATATGAAGATAGAGAAAAAAAATGATGTTTTGAGCGAGCAAATCTTAAAAAAAAAAAAAATTGGGAAATGGTTTTCTAATTTCTAAATTTTAAAATTTAAAGAAATGTGATGTTTCGAAACTAGTTTCCTCATTTACTTCAGTTCAGTTGAAAGTAGGAGTTTTTATTAAAGATCGATCAGTAAACTTTCTTGTAGTCAATGTCGCCTAGTAACGAGACAAATGTAGTATTTACTTATTGGGTATTCATTAACTCGCTCTTTTATACTTAAAGACAATTGCTATTATTTGATTTCAGCTACTCTTTTATTTACAACTGTCTCCAAATGTTAAAGTTAATGCCAAATATAGACTCACATTCTCAAGAATAAGTTAAGAGTTGATTTTTGGGATAAAGTTAAGCCATCATTTTTATTCTCTACATTTACAATATTTAGAACAGAAATGATTCTTTATAAATTATTTATTCTGCATAATTTGTTACTCAGAAAATTTTAATGTATTTTGTTACAGTGTAAAAAACAAATCAAAGGAAACAAACCGAAAACGAGTTTTTATTTAATTATCTGAAAAATGCCTTAGTTTCATAAATGTTTCCTCACTGAGAAACAAAATAGTATAAGGAAAACTAACAGATCATGATAAAATCTACTGAGTCTGTGTTTCTC
This sequence comes from Parasteatoda tepidariorum, assembly GCF_982258835.1. Lineage (NCBI taxonomy): Eukaryota > Metazoa > Arthropoda > Arachnida > Araneae > Theridiidae > Parasteatoda > Parasteatoda tepidariorum. The sequence goes on along the minus strand of NC_141762.1, from coordinate 63,479,639 downwards.
GCTCTATGGGGACAAGAAAACGCTTGGTAATTTTACCAAAGTGTTTTTTTTTTAATAATTTTGATAAAATTATCAGTAAAATGTAGTTTTCTAAACTATGATAAATGTGGTAAAATTTGGACACGTTTCACAAAAAAAATCATGTTTCTTTAAAGCATGACATAAAAAGCATTTATTCGGTTAAATTTAATTTTCAGTCTTGTATTATTGTTTACTAAATGAGTGGTAATAAGAACTATAATTTTAAAAACCTGTACTTCCAGTAAACCAATGTCATATTAAGGGAAAATTTATCGAATAAATTGTTTAAATACCGTATATTTTGGTTTTATTGCTAGAAATGTCGGAACCATACAGTCGGTGATTTTACCACAATTTTGCAAAAATGAATCGATTTTAAGTTCGAAAAGGTATAAAATATAAAATTGTTGTTTCGCAGCGGTAGAAATTAGAAAAATTTACTTATTGATCCCAAGGCCCAGTAACTAAATGATATTACAAGTCTGCAATATTTTCACAGGTCATTAAATGTAAGAAAACAAAAATATGCATGACTCTATTAAATTTAAGAAAACAGAAATATGCATGACTCTATTAAATTTAAGAAAACAAAAATATGCATGACTCTATTAAATTTAAGAAAACAAAAATATGCATGACTCAATTAAATTTAAGAAAACAAAAATAGTTGATAAAGTGAAGTTCGTGAAACGATGCTGTTTGCAATTCCAAACCACACAGACACACCCATCTTGCTTCGACGTTCATCCACCTATTCAATGATCAAACCTCGAGTGATTGCATCCAGATGTAGTCTACAGCAGCGGTTCCCTGTAGGTGTTCAGCGGAACCCTAGAGTTCCGTTGAAGAATGGTAGAGGTTCTGAGAGTTAGAATATTTTTAACCATTAATAATAATATTTATATCCAAACAATAATCTGTTGTTCATTTAATATTTCAATTCGCTTGTTTGTATGAACTTCTTTATGTAAAATGCGAATGAAGAAAGTGGTAAAATTTAAAATGTATATATTCTTTTCAATAATAATATTTAGAAAAAATTATCAAAAAGATATGCATTTATGAAAATTTAATAGATATTTCTCCTCGAGCTATTAAATTTAAAATGATATAACTAAATTGAAGAATAAAGAATTACGTTTTTTCTGATAATTATTCTCATCTTTTATAACAGTTCTTTTTTTTAAAAAAAAAACGAACATAATTCAGCTTATTTTATTCGGTTTCAGCATATGCAAGCACCATGAAATAATTCAAAATAATTAGCAGTTTTGGTTAGTATAACTGATAAGGAACTTTTTTTTTTATATGGCCAGGGATTCTGCCAGAAGAAGTTCGATCATTTAAGCTTCCATCGCCGAGCAAAATTGGGAACAGCTGGTCTACAGAACCATACCCAATTTTTTGAAACTTGGTAATCTTCTCATACAATATTAATAAATAAAAATAACATTTTAGAACCCGAGAAATAAAAAAAATTCTACTCTAGCTTCCTCGAAAATGGCTTTTTTTTCTCCCATACCGGTATTTTTTAGGATCAATTTTAATACATTTTTGATTTATTGTAGCAAGGCAATAAGCCACGGAAAATAAAATAGTCATATGTTATAAGATTTAGTTATTTTTCTATTGTCGACCTTCAAAGACGCACGTGATTTGAAACCAAATAGACTCCGATGTCTAAAGTGTATGAAAAAATGTAAAAAAAAATTTTTTTTTGTTGATAAAATAAATCCAAAACAGGATATTTTTCTTACGTAAGTTTTGAAATTCGTTCATTTCGCAACATTATACTCAGGGTTTAGTTTAATGGACCTTAAAATTAAAAAAAATTAAATTCTAGAAATTATGAATCATTTTTACTTAATGAAAAACAAACTATTGATTAACATTATATTTATAGTATGGTTGAAGGTTAAATTCATATAGAGGAAGAACGGGGGAAACAGATAAATGAAGGCTTTGATTGACAATTTTTAATCGCTGAAAAAAATAACGTGAGGTCTACCTGAATATGGTAAAATTCACCGTGTTTCTAGCTCTATGGAAACAGCCAAAAGCATAGTTGATTTTACGAAGCTCTTCGGTAATGGTTTTAGTAAAATTAATAATAAAATATGGTTTTATAATGTGTATTAAAATTTGGTAGATATGGTAGAGTTCAGTAATTTCATCATAATACCATAGAGAATGACATATAAACCATTTATTCGATATAATTTACTTTTCAGATTTGTATAGTTTACTAAACGTATGTAATTAAGAACCATAATTTTGGAAACCAGAATTTCCGTTAAGTCATTACCATATGAACGGAAAAATTAGCAAATGAATGTTACTTGATTGAAAGCTTCATTCGCTTCAAACAGAAAAAAATATGAAATAGCAGTCGACATATTTCAAGCGCTTCAAAAGTAGGCTCCCATTTTCAAGACTTACTTGACGTGAATGTAAAGAAGCAAAAATTATTAGAAATCTCTTCATTCACATCAGGCAAGTCTTGAAAATGGGTGCCTATTTTTGAAGCTCTTGAAACATATTGACCGTTATTTCCTTTTTTTTCCATTTTTGAAACGATTGAAGCTTTCAATCATGTAATATCTTACCGCTTCGGTTTCTGTAGATTGTTTATTTAATTTACCAAATGAATGATTTAAATGCCGTATAATTTGTTTTCGCTACCATAGTTATTTTTTTTCTTCGAGAAATGTTATTAACATCCAGTGCGGTAATTTTATTATACAGTTCAGAATTTTAAATTAAATTCTAATCAATAATTTAAATTTAAAACTTTCACTGAATGATTTAGAAAAAAAACGCAAATTTAGCATTTTTTTTTGTTGTAATTTTTACTGTTTATCTCTTCGTTTAAGTCGTTCGCTCAAGTCGCAGTTAAGTCGTTCGTCATTGGAGAATGACGTACCCCAAATTTTTTTTTAATTACTTTAAAGTAATCCGAACGTTGAAGGTTTATCTTCGGTTGAACGAAATTTCTAACAGTCCTTTTCTAAGGAATGATTTGTCTTACTTTTAAGATCCTTCTCATATACAACATAAAGACTCGGGTGAAAACATTAATAACATATATAGAATAAAGAAACAGGATCGTGAACTGCAACGTTTTATGAATGGAATATTGTATTTAAAGTGTACAGAGCATATCGCTGGTTAACAGAAACTTCTTGAACAAAGATTGAAGTTCGTACAACCGAAGATAAACTTTCAAACTTCGGATCACTTACATTTTTATTCCTCATTTCTCTAAAAATCGCGTTTTGGGGTAACTAACAATATATATATATATATATATATATATATATATATATATATATATATATATATATATATATATATATATATAAACTGCTGTTTGTAGAAAATGCAACACCATGAAAGAATCATCAGAATCAAATGAAATTTAATGCAGAAACGACTTGTACTGATACAAATAAATGATGAAATTTTCAAAACAAAAGAAACAAATTAAGCGTCCGAAATCAGTATTTGGTGCAGCCACCACGCGCTGCAATAAGTGCTGCTATACGACGTGGCATGGAGTCAAACAGATGTTGAATATCTGCTTGAGGAAGAGAATTCCATATCGCTTGTATGCGCAACCAAAGTACGTCTTTGGAAACTGCAGGACGCGGATCACGAGTGAGACGCCGACCAACCATATCCCACACGTGCTCAATAGGCGACATATCCGGCGAATAAGCAGGCCAAGGAAGAAGTTGCATGCGTTGTGCTGAACAGAAGTCTCTAACAGTCCGCGCAACATGTGGGCGTGCATTATCCTGCTGAAAGATAGCTCCAGGGATGCCTTGAAGGAAAGGAACGACTTCGGGCTGTAGCACTTCACGGACGTATCTGTTGCTATTGAGATTACCCTCAATTCGTATCAAATTGGATCGTCCATGATACGAAATCGCACCCCAGACCATAACTCCGGGTGTTCGACCACTATGTCGTTCAATAATACACTCAGGAAGGCAGCGTTGACCGGCATAACGTCTAACACGAACACGGCCATCATGGGTCCACAAATTGAAGCGTGATTCATCTGAAAAGACAACTTGGTGCCAATCAGCTCGCCAGTCTCTGTGCTCAAGAGCCCACTGCCGACGCAGCCGTCGATGATCCGCCGTGAGGGGAATCCTGTATAATGGCACCCTTGCACGCAATCCACGGCGCAGCAGACGACGACGAATTGACGAAGCCGACAATTGTACACCTGTAGCAGTAGACCAATGTGCTGCCAGCTGCCTGGAGGAAGCTGTGCGATCATTCACCGCCATGCGGAGCAGGTGTCGATCATCGCGCTCTGACGTCACCTTCTGTCGTCCAGTGCCTGTTTTTCGAGTTGTTCGGTGCTCGTCGGTCCACTGCTTCCAAACTCGCATCACTGTGGAACTGTTCCGCTGCATACGAGCTGCTATTGCGCGATAGGAAAATTCTCCTTCTCGAAGGCCGATTATCCTCCCTCGTTCAAACTCCGTAAGTTGCTTGAATTTCTTATTCTTCCGTCGTGGAGGCATACTCAGGTCTCACTAAACGTTTGCCACTAACAAATAATCATAGACTATTTTCAACGTCCCGCTACAGCACTTTATTTATACGCTTTCAGCATCAATTCAGAGGGCGCTGCGCGCGCCACGCACGCGCGATGGCTCTGAAACTTTATTAATTTGCATAATATCCTATAATTGACATTTGCTGCGAATTTCATTTGATTCTGATGATTCCTTCATGGTGTTGCATTTTCTACAAACAGCAGTTTATATGTTACGGCGAATGACCGAAATAGGTGGTTGTTGACTTTCACCTGTGAATTTGGGGACACACCAAAAACGTAGGTGAAAGATCGAATATTTCATTACATTCTTGTACATTCGGACCCTCACCGGTGTATGTCAACAATCACATAGTCGCTTTGGTGAATGTCCGAAATATTTGTTATATCCAATTTTAGATTAATTTATTCGTTGATATTATTATTATATTTATCTGATATATTTATATTTATTCTACATTTTAATACTTACTGATGATAGATTAGAAGAAACATCAGTGTTTGGAGTATCGGGCAAATATATACCATGCAATGGCTCTTGACCTTAAAAGAACATCAGTGTAGGGTATACCGGGCAAATGTATACCGGGCAGTGGCACTTAACCTTAAAAAAACATCAGTATAGGGTATACCGAGCCACTTAAGGTTAAGTGCTACTGCCCGGTATACATTTGCCAGGTATACCCTGCACTGATGTTTTTTAAGGTTAAGTGCCACTGCCCGGTACACATTTGCCCGGTATATCCTACACTGATGTTTTTTAAGGCTAAGTGCCACTGCCCGGCATACATTTGCCCGGTATACCCTGCACTGATGTTCTTTTAAGGTCAAGTGCCACTGCCCGGTATGGATTTGCCCGGTATACCCTGCACTGATGTTTTTTTAAGGTCAAGTGCCACTGCCCGGTATGCATTTGCCCTATATACCCTGCACTGATGTTTTTTTAAGGTGAAGTGCCACTGCCCGGTATACCCTACACTGATGTTTTTTTAAGGTTAAGTGAAAATAACGCAAAATTGGTAAACTTGCGTTTTTTTCTTCTTCTAAAATGCTGAAAAAAATATCGAAAATTTAATTTTTTTAGGGTATTAGAACCATCAAATAAGTATAAAAAACAAAGGTGTACATGCTTTAAAAACTTGTGTCACTTAAAAAAAAGTTAGAAATATACGTGATTTTTTCTAGAATTTCATTAGTTTAAACAAGTGGGCTTAGTTGGTGCGATAAAATTCTGGTTTGTTTCACCGTATTAGGTGAAGGCAGTTAACAAGCAGTTTTTTCACTCAGTTAACAGTTTGAATATCATCTTACTTATGGTTATTTGACTGTTTCGTTTCAATATGGCAAAATAACAATAAAATAAATTGTTATCTGACCATTTTTTTCGAGAAATTTCAAACCATCTACTATCAATTTTCAATAAACCTTCGGTCATTTAAATCTTATGTTAATTAGTTAATTCTAGATTTATATTGAAAGAAATTATAATATTTAGTTTAATGAAGAAACCGTTTGCAAAATTGTTAATTTTTGTAAATTTGCCAAACTTAAAAGACCTATGAGTAAATTTGCTAAAATTTATAAATTCTAAATTAATGAGGCATATTTTTTGTTCATGCTCCATATAGAATTCGGAAATATTAATGCTCCAATTTTGTTAATGCTCTTTATAGAATTTGGAATTAATGCTCCATTTGAATTTGGAAATATTTCTAAAAATCAAATTTCTTCATTTCTCTAAAAAAAACTTACATTTTAAATTTATAGAAGCTTGTTATCAAGAAAATTTATAAATTTTAATATTATATTTAATTTCATTAAACTAATAAAGCGTCATAAGGGAGATTGATTGCAAAAATTTGAATTTATTAAATCTAAACTGATATTCAATTTCTTCAAGACAGGCGGATAGAAGAAAAAGAGCTTTCCCTGGCTCACAAGCTCCGAATTTGTGCGTACCAAAGAGTACGTATGCATACGAATACAAAATATAATACTTCAGTACCGTATTGAGATCATGCTCGTGCGATTTTAGTCAGCTCGAGTCTGAAAGGCTCGTACTATATATGATATCGTAGACCGTGAAAGAAGAATTATGCGATCACGTGACCTAGGTCCTGAAAGGGTTAATCAAGAAAATCTTATGAAATGCCATTTCATGAAAATCAATAAAACCTATAGATTTAATGTTACTTTTTTTGCTAACATTCTTTAATTATCCATTTATATGCAAATACATAAATCAGAAGTGCATTTTTGAATATTCCTTAAATTTAACTTAAAACAATATTTCATTATATTTATAGACATAGTAAAACTATTTAATAATTTAAACTTAAGTCAGATTAATATTTAATGCTAATTAAATTTCAAAATGGAAAATGTATGACGATGTTTATCTTATCTAAATTTATTATCTCGAAACTTATATTAAAATGTATTTAAAATTACTATAAATTTAGTTTAGATTAAAGATAATTATGTTTGTCTTAACGTTCCTTAAAGATTCTTTTTCTTTTTAAAACAAATTCTAAATTCTAAAATGACTTTTTTAAATTAATGAGTATCTAAAAGATGATGTATTCTCTTTCCTAAATAACAGATGATGCGCCGAATGGATTCTATTTTTATCAACATTAAAATAAATCTCAACAGATCATATTGGATACAGAAACGTTGCCAACGTCAAGGCCAGTGTTAATGTTTGCCTTGTTAATTGCTGTCAAGGTTTTAAAGAATTATTCTAAAAACACACACAAAAATAACAGTTAGTTTCGTTAGAGAAACATGACTCGTGCCTATTAATACATATTTACCACTCACTTTCGTGAAAACGATACATCTTCTGAAAAATATTTTTAAAAAATAGCCATTACTAAAAATAAAAAAAGTTTTTTTTTATTAAAACACACTGTAAAAAAAGTCTGTAATTTTACGGTGCAAGTACTTTTTATCGTGAAACTTTATGGGAGAAATTAGTTTATATACCATAATTTTTACAATAATACTTACTGTAAAATACCTGAATCATTTCAGTTAAATAAATTTTACTTTCAAAAATACAGTGTGAAATTTTACGGTAAATATGTATTTCACAGTAAAATGGATTTTAAGGATGCTGCACTCAAGATGCCAGTACTTTTCACAGTAAGAGGATTTTTTAAAAAAATTTTCAGAGTAACTAGTTGATTAAAATTTTACTTTGTTTAATCTTTTAACTCAGAGAGGACAACGGGGACCCTTTTATATACATGTTCTTTTCAAATGCTCTATTTTCGTGCAAAAATATATCTTGGTATTTTTTAATTAAAAAAACGTCTAATAATTACTAAAAAAGCAGCTAGATTATCAGAATAATATTTGTATTAAAATATAAAATCCAAAAAAGTAATTAAATTTTTTTTATTCATATTCAAAAGTTTATCAATTATTGATTTTGTGAATTAAAGAAATTTCAATAATGAATAACTGTTTCTTTAGAATCTAAATAACGGCAAATAAGTGCAAATTTGAAAAATTATTTTACGGAAATGAGCCGTGTATGGAAGAGTTTGCCTTTAACGCAGAAAAACACACGGGTGTTTTATGCTGTATTAAATAAATATAAATTATTAAATTTCAAAATACAATATTTTTCGCTATTTGTTCTAAGTTAACTCAAAATAATGACAGAAGTATGAAAAATATGCTTAATAAAAATGCTGTTTTAAATAGTTATATTAGTAGTGTAAATAGTTACAGAGAAACTCTAACTTCATGAAAACATCTCGAAATATACAAGATAGAAAAAACATAATATAGAATAATATCGAGATGTGATACCGGTTGAAGCCTTAGAAAAGCATATACTCTGCCGTATTGGAAAACTTTCTCTTCCAACGGGAGAAGCTATCGAACTTTAATTAAAAAGCTATTAAAGCATTTAAGTTAAGTTTAATTATGTCACCTCGTTGAGAAATGTTGGCCTTTCTGGCAGAAATACTAATGCCAGAGCTGATGCCAGCTTAGAATATGAGCAAATAAGTATTTTGGAGAATAATTAAGTGAACTACAGTAGAAATTACCCGGAAGATTTTTAGAATTCTTTGTATTAAATGTTTTCAAAAGCATATTCTAATTTCTTTCATATACTGAAAAAAAGTAAGATGCAACCAGACTATGGTAAATTTCACTACAATATGTTCCATGTTCTTCGGAAACACTATAAAGCTTGATCATTTTTACCGAAACACTTTGATGATGATTTTCATAAAATTAACAATAACATATGGTTTTATAATATTTTGATAAAATTTTGGTAAATGAAGTAAAAGTTGATAACTTTTACTTACCTTGGAACATGGTATGAAAACCATTTATTTGGTTAAATTAATTTTTCTGTTTAATATTTTTTTATCAATGTGTAGTAATAGGAACTACAATTTTGAAAACTTGAATTTCCAGTTCATCGTTACCATATGAACGGAAAAATTACCAATTTAATGGCTTAAATACAGTATATTTTGGTTCGAACTATCAGAAGTAAGTGTTTTTTTTTCAGATATGTTATTACAATTCAATACGGTACTTTTACCAGAGTTTTTCTTTTGATTTATAAAGGGTAAATACTATCTCATGCAGATTGATAAAGAAAATCTGCAATTAGAAATTGATAAAAAAAATAGAAAAAAAATGTAGGGCGTGCAAATTATTGTGCATTGAATTTTGAAAGAAAAGTTGCGTAGAAATGACACTTTGAAAAAATTAAGGCCATGACAAAAAAGTAAAATTTTTTTAAAAAATCAGTATGGTGCATTAATAAAATTGTTGATTAATACTATCAACCAAATTAAAAATTGGAAAAAATCTTATTAAAACTCTAAAAGTGTTCCTTTTTACTAAATATAACGTTTTTGATCTAAATAAAAAAAAATCAAACACTCTGATCAAAATTAAAAAAGGCAACTTTTTTTTGGTACAGGCAAACTAGCATTCAAAATGATAAGTATCTTAATTAACGTGAAATCAATTTTCAATGGCGCATAAAAATATGGCTATAAAGAGCCTAAAAAGATTAATAAAACAAATTATAAAATTTGCATTGTGCTAAGTAATTTTTTGAAGCAATTAAAGTATGCATAATAAAAAAATAGGACAGAAATTTTTCAGTAAAATATTTCTTAAGAACATTGTTATTGTTATTATCATCTTAAAAAGCATAAGACATTTCGCACTTTCTTTATTTCTCGTGTTATGATACACTGAGAGAAAAATATGGTCAAAATTACTAAAATATGACTGTGCTTTTAGTTCGAAGGGAACACCAAAAGGCTCATTAGTTTTTGTCGATACACTTTGGTAATGAATTTGGATAAAATAACCACAAAATATGCTATTATAGTAAGTGATAAAATTTTCTAATTGTGGCAAAATTCAGTAATTTTTCATGATACCTTAGAGAATGGCATAAAAATCTTTTATACGGTTTAATTTATTTTACAGTTTTCGATTTTTTACTATATGTATAATATAAATACTATATGTATAATATGTATCTTTTACTATATGTATAGGGAAATAAGAACGATAATTTTTGAATTTCGGGTAGACCGTTACCATATGAAAGGAAAAATTAATAAGTGAATGGTTTATAAATACTATATATGTTGGTTGTGTTACCAGAATTACAGTTTCGCTCACCGGAAATGCCATTACCATGCAGTACAATAATTTTACTAGAATTTTTTCTCCATATACAAATAGAAAAAAAAAGTAGAAATGAAAATTATTATTTACTTTAGGAGAACTCTAATTAAAGAGACTCTTAAATAAATAGCTAGCAAACAGTATATCTTAGAAATGATGTGTAATTCTTTACTCTAATGCATAAAAATAAATTATATCAAAATATATCTCTATTCAAATACAAATAACTGCTGGAATCTTTACAGAGAAATATTTAACTCATAACTTTAATTCGTTTTAAAAAGAAAGTTCTAATGTGTAAAATTTGTCATTCTCTAGGCCCTTAATACGTTTTATGAATATTTCATAAGTACTATAAAGTGAGTCATGAATTATGCAAATGTTGATATACTTGGAACTTAAAGATATTTACATTGCGCGTATTTTTAGCTGAAAAGTGCTAACTAGTACGTGGCAAATTTATGCCACGTGACTTTCCTCAGTGCGCAATATTTTTCGACTGAAATAATTTGTTATCTCAAAGCAGATATATTTTAAAGCTACCTTTAAAAGTACGCTGTCTTAATGAGTTGGCCGTAATTTCGTACTGTTTATTATACATTTCATTTTATAACCGTCGTTGAACAACCGCTCTAATTTTGGAATTACTACAGCTGAAGTTCAACTATATAGCCTTGTACTTTCGAACCCAATCCAGAAGACAAGGAAACTCCTGGGACAAGGGGAAGAACAATACTGAGCAGCAGCAAAGGCCCCAATAATGTATTGTTATTTCACTTGAAATCGGTCGTTAGACAGCGGAATCAATTTTGAGTTTACGGCTACCAATGTTCAATTCCTTAACCTTGTAATTTTGAACCCAATCCAGAAGCAGAGGAACTTCTGGATCAAGTATTGCGATATATTTGCCTTCGTGGAGAGCCTTTTGATGAGTTGGCCGTAATTTCGTACTGTTTATTATACATTTTATTTTATAACCGTTGTTGAACAGCCGCTCTAATTTTGGGATTACTGCAGCTGAAGTTCAACTATGTAGCCTTGTACTTTCGAACCCAATCCGGATGACAAGGAAACTCCTGGGACAAGGGGAAGAACAATACTGAGCAGCAACAATGGCCCCAAAAATGTATGGTTCTTCTACTTGAACAGCCTTTGAACTCGGTCGTTGAACAGCCGAATCAATTTTCAGTTTACGACTACCAATGTTCAATTCAGTAACCTTGTAATTTTGAACCCAATCCAGAAGACAAAGGAACTCCTGAATCAAGTATTGGGAGAAATTTGCTTTCGTGGAGGGCTTTTTGATGGAATTAACCCGCATTTGCGTTACACGTAGAGAAAGCAATGAAAACCACCAACGGTTAACATGACGGCAAGGAAACTCTAACCCATGATCCGTCTACCACTAAGGATATGTTACGTCTGTCCTGTGATCGGTGCGATCCGGGTTCGGAATGTGTATCGACAAGTAATCGCTGGGAGTGAACCCGGTTCACCTTATAAGAAGGTGAACGTTCTATCCCCTGAGTCACCATGTCTCTGTTTAATATATAAAGAAACATTTCTTTAAATATGGTAAAATTTATAATGTATAAATCATCACTCAACCAGGACCTGCAGCTCTATCGAGGCCGTTGAAAGATAGAGACCTAGGGTTCTATCTTTTAACGGTATGGTCAATCCAGATCACTACAGAGTGCATTCTATGAAAAATAATAAAATTAGTTCTCGATTGTTCTAATTGAGTCAGAAAAAAATTGCTAAGAGGTAATAAAAAATCGTTTCTGGAAAAGAACATTATTATTCTGGGAAATGGAACCAAAATATATGGTATTTAAAGCATTTGGTAATTTACAGTTCATATGTTAAATTATTGAAATTTTATATAAAAAAAAAAGCTTTGTCTGGTAACAGAAATGTCATTATTTTAGCTTTATAGTATTTTATAATTTCCAGAATAACCAAAACTTTAATTTATCCTAGATGCTGGTAATGTAAGGATTGGCAATACACAGCGAAATAATATTCTGTTAAAATTACCGTACTGAGTGGTAATGATGTTGTTTGTTTAAAAAACCATCATTCTGGTAAATAAACTAAAATATGGGGTATTTAAACCATTAATCTATCAATTCTTTCGTTCATATTGTAACGGTTTACCGGAAATTCTGGTTTTCAAAATTATTACCCTAAAAGGGTCATAATTTTACTACCGCACACCACTAGTAAGAAATACAAAACTGAAAAGTTGATGTAACCAAATAAATGGTTCTTATTCCATTCTCTAAGAAATCCTGATAGATTTACCTAATTATACCACTGTAGCGTATCTACCACTACAAAATTACAACTACAGTTCACTAGTATATAAGACATGTTAACTCGACTCTATGTTGGGGTACCTTTTCATAGATGACGGTTGACATGGTCGATAACTTTCCCCACATTGGTGACCTTCGGACGTGATGTGAACACGCCTACCTTGGCAAAAACACCTACTTCGTTGGATGGTCCACATTGAACAGTTGACTTGCTACTTGTGACTGCATCATTATTCACCTCCTCACGCAGTTGCTACTCAGTCTAATCTCGATCACACACAACGTTGGCTTGCATACACTCGACTGCTAACGGCAACATATGAGCGACTACAACCGTGAAGTTAATACACCTCTCACATTCAGCACTCAAAAAAAAATACGGTGATCTTAATACAGCTCTCCCGGCTCCGCACAAAACAGCAATGAATCAATTAGTGACTTCCATTCATCGAATTCTATAATAGCTATAATTCTGGTGGGGGAGTACTGTAGCGTATCTACCACTACAAAATTACAACTACAATTCACTAGTATATAAGACATGTTAACTCGACTCTATGTTGGGGTACCTTTTTATAGATGACGGTTGACATGGTCGATAACTTTCCCCACACCACATTAATCAAATTTTATCACACATGGCTAATTTTATCAAAGCTCTTCAGTGAAATTTATCGAGATTTTTGGTGTTTTCAATGCAGCCAGAAACACGATAATTTGACCGTACTTTTTTTTTCAGTGTACCGTGCTGCTCTAACAGCATTAATGCTGTAATGTTACTTTGCAAGTGCTTTAAAAATCTTTTTGTTGCCTTAAGACATAAAAATGCATATTTTTATGCCATAAAAGGTCTCCGTGAATAGAAAACTAAATTACAGTAGAAGAATCGTTATTTTTCAAGATATATTTATAAGTAAAAAACAAATTCTGGTAAAATTACCGTACCGAATGTTAATGACATTATTGATGAAAAAGTCATAATTTTGGTTAATGAAACCGAAATATACAGTATTCAAGCCATTCATTTCGTAATTTTTCGGTCAATGTTTTACCGAAAGCTCTAGTTTTAAAACTTACAGTTCTTATTACTTTACATTTACAGTACAGAACCCGTTATCCGGAAATCAGAAAACCGGAAAACCGAAAAACCGGAACGAAATTCGATAAATTTTCCCGCCATTTTTCTTAAAAAAAAAGTTTTTTTTATCATAAGATTTCAGGATTTTTCTTTCTTTTTTTAAAGATGTTAACTTACCATCATTTTGGAAATAATCATTAGTGTATTACTTCATTGTTTTTTTCTTCTTTTTAAGATTATTTCCAAATATTTTTTTTTTAGTTGAGTTTGACAATAAAAAAACGGATTTTTATAGCGATTCAGAAAACCGGAAAAATCAGTTATCCGGAATAGTGATGGTCCCGATCGTTCCGGATAATCGGTTCCCCACTGTAGTAATAAATACAAAACGGAAAAGTATATTTAGCAGAACAAATGGTTAAAATGCCACGCTCTAAGATTTCGATAAAACTACCAAATTTTACTTCATATACAAAATTTTATCGCATATTTTTAAGTAATAGTTTTTTGCAATTTTATCAAAATCATCATTGCCAAAGCAGTTCGGTAAAAATTACGGAGCTTTTTGCCGTTCTCAGAACACGGTAAATTATACCATATTCCAGAAGTTTTGACCATACTTTTTTTCTTCAGTGTACTATGCTACCCTAACATAAAATGATGTAATTTTGGAAGCACTTTGAAATGTTTACATATTGATTTCAAAACATAATAAGTTCGATTTTCATCCCATGAAAGATCTACGTAAATAAAAAGCCAAAGTGCCGTAGGAGAATCATTATTTTTCATGATACATTTACATATGTCATGCATTTTTCACTTCTAGAAACTAATGAGGGGAAAACAACCCAGAAATAAACCGAATAAAATATAAATTCACAACCGTTTTCTAAAGAGTCGATATTTGACACAAACATTCGGATCGATACATAGAGACATAGTCTACAAAGAATAGAATAAAGGGAAAACAACTGTTGAATCCTTCCGTGTGTCAATTTGGAAAATATCGGTTATTCAAAGGGGTAGTTGCTAAGCAATTTCATTTTATTGAAACTAAAGGCTGTTGGATTCACGTAAATGTGTCATTATTTTCGAATCGATTTGGGTTCGAAGGCAAATGTAATAAAAGTAGTTAATCGCAAACTCAAAGCATGCAGAATTCTGATGACGTGCTTAGACATATAAATCATTTTTCTTATACATATAAATCATTTTTATATATATATATATATAATATATATATATATATATATATATATATATATATATATATATATATTATATATATATATATATATATATATATATATATATATATATATATATATATATATATATATATATATATATATATATATATATATATATATGTATATATATATATATATATATATATATATATATATATATATATATATATATATATATATATATATATATATATATATATATATATATATATATATATATGTATATATATATATATATATATATATATATATATATATATATATATATATATATATATATATATATATATATATATATATATATATGTATACCCCACAGGGGGACAAAATAAAAAAAAAGCGACTAAAATTAGAAAATTAACTTCAGTGTCCTAAAAATTTATCAGCTATAAGTTTTTTGGATCGCTGATTTCAAATATTGAGTCAAAATTCCAAAAAAAAAAACAAAATGGCGAATAATTATTGAAAAAATTGTAAATAAATAAATAAAAATTATTTATTAGTAATTTTTGAGATCTTTGATTGCAAATTTGTGGTTAATAATTTTAATAAATAAAGTAAATCGCAAATATTTATCAAAATAAATTTAAACTAAATAAATTGAATCAAAATATATAAAATTGTTAATTGCGAATTCGATTATCGAATTTTAAGAAAATAATGAATCTATTTTGCTAGATAAAAAAAAAATTTGAAAATGTTATAACAAAAATAACAATCTCGAGTTTATTTTTATAATTTTTTCATTAATTTTATCATTATTATGAAAATGACACGAACGATAAAAATCGATATATCAGCCAAATTCGCAAATATTCGCAGCTAATTTTGTTTAGTTCTTGAGTATATATACCAAACAAATGTACACATTTTTTATTTACCTCGGCAACGTAAGGATTTTTTTATAGAGCACCCTATAGTTGCAATTTCATTGTACAGGGCAGAAATAGGGAAATGGCTCTGGTTTTAATACTATTTATATAAAATAATGAATTCATATATATCTTAGAAATACATTTATGTATAAATCAAGCATAGTTTTAATATTTTTATTTACTATAAGGATTTATCATATTAATAAAAATTTAACTGAAAAATTTAATTTTTTTTCATTTCGACTTTGTTTCCATTTAAATGCTATTTCCATTAATAAACCAGAAAAACAAAATACACCGTCATATTCCTTGGACATTTTACTACAAAAAACCATATATACCCACAAAAAACCATATATACCCACAAAAAACCATATACCATTTTCTTAAAACTTCATCTTTTTTATTTTTGACATCGAAAAATGATTTTTGTTCCACAGTGCGCCCTGAGAAATATTTCAAGCAATTTGTCATGAAATTGAGGAAATTATTGACTTTAGTTTATTAGTGATTAAGTTTAGTTAGTATTAGTAAGGAAAGAAAAACTAGGATTCAAATTTACGGTGGTTAGGAAATTTATCATAAATGAAGGAGTATAAAAGGCTCCGTTCTAACTGAAGGAAGTAAAATGCACCAAAAAGACAGGCAATCCTAAATAACTTTTGTACTGATGATCGGATCTTTACGTTCTAAGATCCAATCTTAATGCCACAAGACAACCCTCTATATTTTGAGGGTCAGTTCTTTTAATCTATCAAAAATTTATTATCTATCTGATTACGTAACTTAAAATATCGCCTGCACATTTGGTTAGCATATTTGAGGTCACCTCTCGAGCCATTAAGATTGAGTCCTAAAACGTGAAGATCCCATCATTAGACCGACAATTATTCATGGTGGTCCACTTTTTTGTACTCTTATGCAACTGTATGAAATATAGTTGAATGATTGCTGAATCATCAAAACTTTTAGAATTTAATTTTTGGGAAAATATGTTTGTTGTCTATATTAAATTATCCACATAAAATGATATAACTTCGTAAATACTTTAAACTATTTACACTGTAAAGAATTTCAGATCAAATTACAGTATAAAGTACCGACACTTAGGATGCATCATCGATAAAATCCATTTCATCGCAAAATGCATTTTAAAGTAAAAGCCATTTTTCGTAAATTTGAAAGTTTTACTTAATTAGAGTGATTTCGCGATAATTATTCTGTAATAACTACGGTAAATCCATAACATGGCAAAAATGGTTTCCATAATTCCGTAATTTGATCCAGAAATTTTTACAGTGCATGTATTGCTGCTTTAAAGCATTAAACATTCGAAGTACCGTTGAAGAATCATTATTTTTCTTAATTCATTGACATACAACATTAATTTTCACTTCTGCAAATTAATCATGCTAAAACAATACGAAAACAGCCCGCGTGATATATCTGTTCGCAACCGTTTTTATAAGGTGTCAATATTCGACACAAACATTTGGATCAATTCTTAGACAAATCGACCTTCCCTTATAAGCAGTAAAAAATTACTTACTTTTGCATGAAAGAAACACAACTGTTGAAATTTTCAGTATATTTATTTAAAAAGTATTGGCTGATGATTATTCAAGGGGGTGGTTGCTAAGCAATTCCATTTCATTTAAAAAAGAGAAAAACCATCAATTTTGTTCGATTCATGCGATTGTGTCATTATTTTCCAATCGATTTGGTTTAAATGGAAAGATAATAAAATCACTCGCAAGCACAAAACGTGCAGAGTTCTGATAAATTTAGTCAGTTGTTGTTAATTGAGAGAGTGATCTAGCGTGTTCGGGGAGATAAATTATTATTTCTTCGATTAGCAATTTTATCTATAAGAAAATAATTATTCTCTATATAGCACTCAGTCATGATGTTGGTTTAATGAAATTATTAGGTATATTGGATATGGTTTTAACCATGCCATTTAGTAATTAAGATTGTTTATACGAATGTTGTTATAAGATTGTTTAATCGAAATATTAAACAATCTATCAAAGGAAAATTAATTCCTCAATAACTTAATAAATATGTTCGCCATTAAAAATTAAACAATGATGTACAATTCTGAATTTTTGAGAGTAAATTTCAGACTTTTAGTTCGGATTTTTTATTAAAGAAACATTTAGAAATTTGCATTAAAATATTCGTGAGTGGCATTTAATCCGTGAAAGATGTTGAAGGATATTTTTCTTTCAATTAATTCTAAATTTCTTTGAAAAATTCGAAAAGGGATCCCCAGTTTCTAAAATTAAATTAAATAAAATGAGCGATTATGGGAATAAGATAAAATTTCAGTTTTTACAAACTGAAACTATAATGACAAATTGACAACTTAATGAAATTTTTTTGATGCACATAAGATACATGTAAATTTTTCTAACAAATATTGAGAATTCGACGATTTTCTTTCATTTTAGAATATTTATTGTTCCTTGAATCAATTAATTTTCGCAAATTTATAATTTTAGTTAACATTGGTGTTCAGAAACATTGCCAAATAAATTTAAAAGTCTTCCTCAATCAGATTCTTAGTGATGTAAGAACACATGAACTTATTTATTTCTTATTTTCAAAATTAACGCATTTTTACTATGTATGTTATTTAGCAGTTATTCACGATTTCCAAGAAAAAGGTTTTGAGAAACTCATTTATTTTGATGACACACGCATTAAAATACCCGTTAGTCTATTAGTAAAGAGAGATTTGAGTTAATTGTTATTGATGAGAAAATAGATTATGTGCTTCCTTGTCCTCCGGTATCTTGCCAATAAATACACCAACCAATTTCATGCCGTAATAGATATCATGCTAAACAACTCTCCAAGATAAACCCATGAGATCATGTATTATTAAATAGCAAGACTAAAATATTTGATCAAAGGTATGTTTGTAAATATGATTTAGTTAATCCATTCAAAAATAATATAGTTTGGAAAAATAAATTTAACTATAATAGAAATATTTCATGGAATTGATTTTTTGAAAAAAATATATGAACAGCGGAAAAATTAAATTAATACTAATTATCAATTAAAAAATTTAATTGATAATAATTACGATTAATAATGATTACAACTTAAAATTATATTAATAATTATAATTAATAATTTTAATTAATAATTATAATTAATAATTACAATTAATAATTATAATTAATAATTATAATTAATAATTATAATTAATAATTATAATTAATAATTATAATTAATAATTATAATTAATAATTATAATTAATAATTATAATTAATAATTATAATTAATAATTATAATTAATAATTATAATTAATATAATTAATGATTGCAGTTAATAAATTTAGTTAATAATAATGATAATATACATCATACTCGTGCCTTTAAATTCAGGAATCTTCAAATTTTCATAAGTCTACACAGTTTTATATTTCGGTGCGTGTTAAATGAAATTGCCATGCAGATTTTTAACTGCCTTAACACAGTGTTAAGTTATACCATTTTAAAAGAGGTTATATAGTTCAAAAACGCTTAAAACCGTTTTTCAAAAAAAAATTGCTAATAACACATTGGTGATATATAGTTAACACCTTAACGCACAGATTTTTTGAAAAAAGTCTGCGAAAAAAAATTACTTTTTTTTTTGTATGAAAAAATTGATTCCGCTCCTAGTTCAACTTTTCTCTTGGTGGACAATTTTCATATACTGCGATTTTGTTTCATGGAAAAAGGTTATATTTAATTCTTAAATAAATAAGTGTTATAACTTACAATCCTATGCATCAAATTATCTCGAGTGTGCACAGTTTGACCTGTTTAGTGTGCTCGAATTAACTCGAGCGCACAAGTTGAGGGGTTAAACTATTAATAATTGTTATTGTTAATTCAGTTCAGCTGTTAAGTATATTGTATTACTATATAAAAATAATTTTTAGGCCCAAAAAAAGAGAAAGAAGCAGTAAAAGTTCTTTCTTTTTATGAATCGTTATTTTAAATATTTATACCATTATTTATTCTGCATCAAAATGTTTACATTGAATATTGGATTAATCTTTTCTGCTCCAGTTCTCCTTATTTATTATGTTTTTAAAATACTAGGAGACATCATCCGCTGCTCGCCTGACTCACTATCCCACTTTATTGCTTCTCGTTCATCATTGTTTTTTATTCTTAAACGTCAATTGTTTCTACAAATACACGGAACATTTTGTTTTCAAAATATACAATTTTAGTAACTTTATGTAAGACCCTTTTGTTAATGTGGTAATTCTTGCAAAATAGATGATTATCTTTGGTTGAGAAAAGTCATCTGTACTTGAAAAAACATTTAATTTAAAGAATACTGATTGTGGTACTCAATAAATAAGGAGTAATTTAACTGGCTGACGAAATTTATATAACGAAGCAGTTTTTATAACGGTTTTGAAAATTCCATTAAAAATACTAATATTTGTATCTAGCAAAATGTAATTTCTCCCCCTCTCTCCTTTTTTGTTGATATTTTTGATAAACATCTACTACAGCACGAGTGGATAAAATAAAAATTCCGTTGTCAAAAAAATAATTTTACTACAATAATAGATGAATAGTCAATATTGTGATGCAACGAAGATAAAAAAAATCACGAAAAAGCCCTTAAATTTGCAATAAGACAAAATTTGCAGGTTCCCATATAAAAATTACTTTTTCAGTAGAGGCCGGGATATCTTGGTTTCAAGAGGTCGTGAGTTCGATCTCCGCCAACCGAATACTCCCCGTGTAAAAAATGGTGACTGTTGCTCGCTAAATCTGTCGGGGTCACAAAGTCCTTTAAGTTCCCATGACAAATCGATACCTCTGGGGGTATTCGATGGGAGATTGATTGTGCTCTCGTTCAGGTCAAGATCTGTGGATGGATGGTGTGTGAATGTGTCCTTCCTGTAAAATGGACTTTGATGTAAGTGTGTGGCAGAAGTCAAATTCTTTGCCATAGATGGCGCCATTAGAAAACAAGAGCACATTACCCCATCTGCCTTAAAATAGGCATAAGACAACAACTCATTCAGTATGTCATTTAAATTCCGTAATAGCATTTCAACAGGATCAACCAAACGTGGTATTTTTTCCCTATAAGCTTAACAGTTAGTAATTCTCGAACTAATTGTAGAATCCTTATTTTTTTTTACTTCGTCTCATGCCCTGTATATTTTCCTACATACCGTCGTAATCTCAAGTTTTTAATTGCAATAGATTTTGTGCAGTAAAGAAAATTCTAATGGAATCTTAAGTTCATAAACGAATATATTCATGACGTTTGTTAACTATCCAGCATTTCGAATTTCAACTCAGTAGTTATAGTTGGGTAGCTTGCAGAGCATCCCTTATGATTTTTTTCCCGCAAGTTTAAAAGTTAATAATTTTCGAATTATTAATTAAATGTTAAATTTTTTCCATTGTTTTCTGTATACATTTTTCTATACACTTTCGTGACATCAAGTTTTTTTTTAAATCTTATAATGTTTGGGTGGCAAAAACAAAATGTAATGTTAAGTTAATCATCAAGTGCAATGTTAAATCACTCATTCCTTTTTTAAAGGAGAAAATGTTAATAAAAATTTATTTATTCATTTAATTTTTAAACTACTAACAATTTTATAACTGGTAAACTAAGTCTTTTTGCAGAACAAAGTTTTCTGAATGCATAAGTAAAAATAAATAAATAAATGATAAAATGACAAAATAAGACAAATAGTGACTTAACATTTTAATTAATAAGCAGGTTATGAAAAAAGTTACAATACAGTTTTTTTTAAAAAAAGAAATAGTTTATTTTTGGCGTTGCACAATATTTCGTTGCACAATATTTCGTTACTCAAATTACTTAGCTCGTAAAAACTTTTACTGTTCACACACTTTCTAATCTCAGAATACTGAGAAAATAAATGTCGCTCGACCTGAAAGGCGTAAATTTAAGAGAAATGTTAACAATGATTCAGTCTCACACTTTTGATAATAAATGAGTCATAACTTTGCTTTTTTATATAATTTATTTGAAATTTTTTTATTACACATATTTGTACTTTTTGTTCAACGAGCATAAAATTCATATTGACACTAAAAATTTTATGAAGTTCACGTATTCGTAATACAATTTCTGCTCTTATTTAAATATAGTATTTCACGCTTTTCTTCAATTCGCAGATTTGTTTTTGAAATGAAGCAAAAAGAGCATGAAGGACAATTTGAAATAGAGAAATTAAGTTAAAGCAAAACATGCAATAGAGTAATTAAATTAAAGCAAAACAACATGCATTATGCAACATTACAAAACTATATGCTCAAAAAATCACATAGAAACATCAAATTGCAAGCGCTATTCGGAGTAGGTAGAGGACGCTTTTACGAATACACGAATACCAATCGCATGGCCACCGTTATCACCAGATTTGTCGGCAAAAAATGTTCTCTTATAAGTTTTTTTAATGACTAATTTAATAAACACTTATTTCGTCTTTTATTTGATAATAAGAGTCGTTCTTTGCACCTTCCATGAATTGTGCTAAGCGTGGGTCGAAAAATGTGAGAGAAAAATTTTTTGGCAGTAGATGTGTGTACTATTATTTTCAAAATGTGGAATGTATGGAAAGACCAAGGAACAATTACTATAGTAGCGAGGTATAAATGTTTTTTTGTGTGCCTGCTTTGATTTCTCATTTTGGCCAAATTTTTTATCCTCATTTTGGCCATGTTTTTATTTTATAAATTGAGAAATATTAAGTCAATGAAAACATCTATTAAATTTAATTAACTGCACGGACAGAGAATTCCAATACTTTGGTTAAAGTTTTAAAAAAAGATAAAATGAATTAAAAAAAAGAAGAAAGAAATCATATTTTGCATTGACCGCTCTAGTTTTGAGTAATTTAATCATATTAATTCAGATAAATGCTTTCTTGCCAACATTAATCTATTACGATTTACATTCTATTACAATTTACAATTATTAGCTACAATCTATTGCAATTTTTGATAATTGAGTTTCTTTTCCATTTTTCTGTTTAATTTTTGATAAATTGTTTCTATAATGATTGAACATTAATTGTCCAAAATTAAAAATTAATTGTTTGATATTGATAATCGTTTAACAGTTTTTTGTTCAATCTTGCTAGAATTGAATCTTATGAATTGATGTCTTCTGCCCCCTCAATAGACCAAACTGAGCTTCGATGCCAGTGGAAATATTAAGTTATAATTCAAAAATTTTGTACAGACATTCGCGATAAGAATTGGTAACTTTTAAGTGCTGCAGCTGGCCGTGCATGATAATGTATGATTTAGTTTACAATTTCAAACTTATAAGTATTTTAAGTCAAATTTTGACCATTAGAGTTGGCAATTTAGAACAATAAGATATTGAATGGGCTAAATTATCGTAGCTAACAATTTTCAGCACTACCGAATCAATATTTCAGATACTTCGACTTTTTGAATAACCCATGTGCGTATATATGCGAACGAAAACAAATGCAAAAATGTGTGACTTTATGAAGAAAAAAAATTTTTTCAACGAACCTCTACAGATTTTATCAATTTTTTTTTAAATAAGAGGCGTTGAGATTATTTATAAAACAGCTATAAGATATCTTATAAAGTTCTTAAAGTTATTACACAGTCAAACTACGATATGTTCAACTAGAAAATAGTTACAGACAGAATACTTTTCCTTAGCATTAGCTCAGTACGAACGGCAGTGAACACACATCTAATATTTTTAAATTCCCTAAATGTTTTAATACGCAAGATTGCATGTAAAACTATTTAGACAAATTTATTTCCCGGGAAGTTTTTTAAAAAAAAAACTTCTAAAAAATGAGGCCACAAATAACCTCATTGAATTCGTTTTGAAATATTTAAATTGAAAGTAATGACATAGTTACGCTCGCCAGCAGTATGCCTTTACGTGCAAAGCATTTTAAAGCTTTTTACTTGATAAAGAAAAACCAATAGCTGAACCGTTTAGATAGCTGCAATATGTGAACGGCTTCGAGTTTTTCATGAACAACTAATCCTGTCGTATAATTAAGAATCAAGCATAGGTAATGGAAAAACCAATTTTCAAATCAAATACAGACGGAGTGACATTTATTGATTTGTGGCTCGTCACTCTATAAATACAGCCATATAAAAGTGCTCTTATGACACTGTTCTGTTTATTGCTGAAATTGAATGGGGAGAAATAATATTGATTATTTATCTCTACGATGGCCCTGAACCGAGGATATTTATTGCTACGAAATAGGCTTGCATTAAATGGCATTTACATATTTACTGGGTTATTTTTTTATTATCATTCTGGATAAAGCAATTTTTAGACAGAAATATTCTTAGTTTTAAAATTTTCATTAATTTTCTTGAGAAGTGGGTGATTTCCAGATTTGATGCAAATTTAAAAAATTACATAATTAAAAAAAAAAAACTTTTTTGTTCTTGATGACTGATTATAGGAAAGGCCATGAATCACTTATTGGGTCATAATTATTTCCCCTTCAAATTAACCTTTCCTGTAAATTGATGTAGTGTGTTTTCTTTCATACTTTTTATGACGTACGTGGAAATATATATATTTGCTGTACCATAAAATTGAATCCATCCAAACATTCACCAAGTAACTACCTAGTGGAAGCTGAGTTGTTGTACTGGCGTTTATAATCCGGACTTATCCGGAATGACATTCAGCATAGGAGCCACAAATTTGAAATTAAAAGTGAATACAATTGTTCCTAACGGACACGGGAGAAACATGGGTGGGAGATCCAAAGTAGGCGATTCATTAAAGTATGACATAGCCAAAACAAAGCCAACCCCGCATATCAATATTGGGATTAAAAAATACCTTGGCCATCACAAGTCGCCAACAAATTTAAGAGAATTATTACAACCATGCAAATAAAACATTTTGCGGTTAGAAATTTAGAATAAAAGGTTATAAATAGATTTCCGTTTTCGATTTGGTGCAGCAGTGAATTAATAAGTCTGCATTAGTAATGAAATAAAAAAGTACCCGTTACATTGATCGATACAAAAAAAAAGAAAGAATAAATATTTTATGTTCGTTTTGAAAGATTAAGTCTTTGATTTATTTTAAATATGTAATTCTATTAATAAATAAGCTAATGTAATTAAAGATATTTTAAAGGATAGGAAATAAATATGTAATGCCAATTGTGGCACCACACCCTCCATCCCTACGTAGGCTAATCAAAATACCCACCGACCCATTTACTGATCAATGCTGGTGATGCTTGGTGTTCTACTGGGAACTATACACTGAAGAGCCATTACATTATGACCACTCTGCTAATAACATGTAGGACCACCTTTAGCCCTCAAAACTGCTAGCGCCCGCCGTTGCATTGATTCCACTAGGTGCTGATAGGTAGTCTGAAGTATTTGGTACCAAGCGCTCACCAACTGGTCCTGCAATTCCCTCACATTGCGAGGAGGTAGCGTGGAAGCACGAATTTGGTTTTCCTATGAGGACCACAAATGCTCTATTGGATTAAGGTTAGGTGCATTTGGGGGCCAAGACATGACTTGAAAGTCACTGGAATGTTCCTCGACGATTCGATCATTATGACGTGGTGCATCATCCTGTTGATATACACAATCCCCCGCAGAAGAAACTGCTGCCATGAATGGGTGAACCTAGTCTGCAACTATGTTCAAATAATTTACAGACGTCAGGGATTGTTCTATGAGGATTATGGGTCCTAATGTGCCCCATGAAAAACATTGTTCCCGGGCGAGAAACCATGAAAACCTGGGCGAGCCCATTGTTATAGATGGAGGGTGGTCATAATGTAATGGCTCTTAGGTGTATGTCTTTACGACCAGTCCTCTGCGGGACCAGTTTATATTATGAATAAACGTGACTAATATGAGAAAGTGTATCTTTGATATTTTTCGCCTGATCTTTTACAATAAAAATTAATTCAAAATCCACGGTTGAGGAACCGTTGATTAAACATTATTAAACGAAGTGTATGGTACTATTTATTACATTATAGGTTAAGTATGATATGTTGTGCTGCGTATTACGTGTTATATAGTTAGTTATATATAACGTTTTATTAAACAATGCTACTTTACGTATCAAAAATCAATTTAATTTTAAAAAGGATATTTGACCTCATCGTTTCGCGCCGTCTATTTTCTATAATTACTTTAAGTTTAAAAACTAACATAAAAAAGTCTTGAAAATTTTTTTTCTAATAAACAACATAACTCTTAAATGCATGAATTTCTTAAACTCTTTATTTATTAAAATTAGCGAGTGCTAGCAAATTGTGGGCGATATGCTATTATTTTTATATAAGTTCAAGTACAAGTACAGTATAAGTACAAGTGCAGCATAAGTATATTGAATTTTATTTAAATTATGTATTTTGAAGGGTAAAATGATTAATTTACTTTTAATTTATGCTTCAGAATGCATCACTTCGAATCTTTAACGTATCATCATTATCTTTTTATTTTATTATTGTACTATCTAATAACTAGGTCGCTGGTTCTTATAAACAAATAACAATTTTATTATTACGAAACAATTACAAAATCCAAAATGAAACATTGAACACACGATAGGTTCGAATGCTTCGAACGACAAACTACAACTACTTTTACAATTTCTTTTTAACTAGAGGGCGTTGCTCGCTACAACATAACAAGCTCAAACATTCCGGCCCCCATTGAACTTTGTTCAATAATTAAAGATAAAAATACAATTAACAAAAAAGAACAATTGAAATTAATGCAATATCACAACAACTTAAAACATACACCAATTTCACAATAAGCAATAAACAATACAATAATAAAGTTCAATTAATCAATATTTATGGGTAGGATACTTAATCGATTTACAGCTCTTTTAAAAAGACCTTTGGAAGTTCTTACCTTAACTACCCTCACATAATTATCTAAACCAGGGAGAACTTCCTCAATTCTACCTAGTACCCATTGACAAACAGGTAAGCGGTCCTCCTTAACAAGAACCATAGTGCCGATGGCAATATTATTTTTGAAAATTGCCACTTTGATCTTTCGTGCAATTCTGATAAGTAGTCTCTATGCCACTTTTTCCAGATGTTCTGGACCATTTTAGTTACTCTTTTCCATTTAGTTAAGCGATTATCCTTTTCAGTGCTTATATCGGGTTCTACTGGGGCAATGATCGGTCTGCCAATTAAAAAGTGACCTGGCGTTAATGCGTTAAAATCCTTGGAATCTGAGGAAAGGGGAGTAATTGGCCTGGAATTCAGCATTCCCTCGATTTGGGTGACAAGCGTTAAAAATTCTTCGAGTGTCAATTTTGAATCTCCAATAGTTTTCTTAAGGTGAGTTTTGAATGCCTTTACCCCAGCCTCCCAGATCCCCCCAAAATGAGGCGCCCGTGGAGGGATAAACTTCCACTCTACTTCTTCTAACAGTAAATAATCTAATAATTGAGGTTCTTGAGTATTAACAAGTTTAAATAATTTCTTTAGCTCATTGCAAGCTCCCCTGAAATTTGTAGCATTGTCACTGAAGATGGTTGAGCATTTTCCTCTTCTAGCAAAAAACCTCTTTAGACAAGCTATTAATGCTTCGGAAGATAAATCAGATACGATTTCTAAATGTATTGCACGAGTTGCAAAACATACGAATACTGCAACATACATTTTTTGATACGAACCCTTTCTCGATTTATTTGATCTTATAAAAAATGGTCCACAAAATCGAGACCACTTTTATTGAAAGTAAAATTAGGTACTACTCTTTCAATTGGCAAATTACCCATTACTTGAGTTACTGATACAGGATTTTGTTTACAACAAATTACACAATCATGTACGATCTTTCTCGCGAGATTTCTGCCGCTAACCGGCCAGAATTTTTGTCTCACAGTGTTCAGTAAAGCTTGAGACCCAAGATGAAAATATTTTAAATGATGATGTAGCATAATCATCCGAGTTAATTCATGTCTAGCAGGTAAAATGATAGGATATTTAGAATTATAACTTACCTGAGCATGAGCGATTCTACTACCTACGCGTAAAAGTCCATCCTTATCCAAGAAAACATTTAATGCTTTTAGTTTACTTCTGGGGGAGATTTGCGCTCCTTTCTTAATGGATGCAATTTCCGAGAAAAACTCACCTCCTTGCACCTCCCTAATCAGAAATAGCTCCGCCCTCCTTAATTCCTCCAAGGTAATGGGACCTACAACCCTTATTTGATCTTTACGAGCATTTCCTATGAATCTGAAAATAAAACTAAGAACATGAATTAATTTCAAATAATTATTGCTTAGATTTAGAAAATTATTCACAAAGGAATTAGAGTTGAGAGTGGCAAAGTTAGAGTCAATGGTGGTTTTAAATTCACTAATATAGTCATTGTTGGAGTCTAGTTCAACTGAATTGTTCTTATCTGGTGGGCCTTCTTCACGAAGGAAACTCGGGCCATCCCACCAAAGTTTGCAAGTCAAAATGTCTTTGGCATCTAATCCACGAGATATTATATCTGCTGGGTTTTCTTCTGAAGAAATGTGTCTCCATTCATACGATTCTGTAAGTTCTTGGATTGCAGCTATTCGATTACTCACAAAAGTTTTCAGAACATGCGGTGATTTACCAATCCATGCGAGGCAAATCATTGAGTCTGTCCATAAGATCACCTTCTCAATTGGAATGTTCAATGAAGGCAAAACCTTGTGCATCAACTGAGCCAGCAGAAGACAGGAACTTAATTCCAGGCGTGGGATGGTGAGTGATTTTAAAGGAGCAACTCTAGATTTACTGCAAAGAAGTCTAGCTGTAGGTATTCCATCAGTTGGAATCGATTGCACATAAATCGCTGCTCCATAGGCCATTAGAGAGGCATCAGCGAAGCCATGAATCACAATGCTTTCTTCTCGAAAGACATACCTCGGAATTGCGAGATTTTTCAATTCTGGGAGCGTTGAAACGAAGTCGATCCAGTTCTTTTCTATACAGTCTGGTAACATTTGATCCCAGTCTATTTTTAGTAACCAAAGTTTTTGCAAATAAATTTTGGCTTTTGTTATAACAGGGCCAATCAGTCCAAGGGGATCAAATATTCTTGATATGAGAGAAAGGACATCTCGTTTTGTGTAAGAGTCCTTCTCATGTAGTTCTATTTTGTACAAGAAACAGTCTGTAAGTGTGTTCCAAAGAACACCTAAAGTTTTAACTGACTCGCATTCTGGCTGATCGCTGAAACTATATTCAGTAATGCCCTTATTTTCGAAAGCAAGCAGTTCAGGATGGTTTGCACCCCATTTGTGCAAGTTCATTTTTCCTCGTTTCATCAATTCTACAAGTTGAGACTGAAGAAGTTTAGTCCTTCGATTGTGGATTCACCCGAAAGAACGTCGTCTATATAGAAATCATTTAGAACGACTGAAGATGCTAGAGGTAAGTGGTTGCATTCATCAAGAGCTAGTTGTTTCAGTGTACGAGTAGCCAAATAAGGAGCGTTTGATGTACCATAAGTAACCGTATTTAACTGATATGTTTCCACAGAAGAATCGAAACTATTCTTCCACAAAATTCGAAGATATCTTCGTTGTAACGGATTTATTTGAATCATTCTATACATTTTCTGGACATCTGCAGTAAATGCATATCGATGTTTCCGAAAGCGAACCATAATCGAAAATAAGTCTTGTTGCGGTATTTTACCCTTTAAGAGAATGTCATTCAACGACAAACCTGACGTCGTAGGCATCGATGCGTTAAATACAACGCGTAACTTCGTGCTACTCTTTTCTGGTTTATACACAGAATGGTGAGGGATAACATAACAGTCATTATTATTTTTTGCATCTTCAACTAATTCCATATGATTAAGAAATTTATATTCTTCCATAAATGCGGAATAGAGCGATTTTAAGTTCGAATCCCGATCAAGACGTTTCCAAATGCCGTCAAGTCTTTTTTCCGCCAATTTTCTTGAATGTCCCAATAAAGCGGGATCTTCCATAGGCATGCTAACGACATATTGTCCATCAACCTCTCGATAATAGGTCTCCAAGAAATGAGTTTCGCAGAATTTTTCTTCCCTATTCAAAAGAATGTCAGATTCGCCAAAACCCTCAATTTCCCAAAATTTTTGCAAAGTTTCTTCCAATTGTTTGTTTTGAGTCATTAAACCACAGTACTGTAACTCAGAAGAAGAGTTAACAACACCACTAGCCACGTAACCAAACTGCGTTTCCTGGAACAGTAAATTATGCGAAGCGCTTCGAATTTTGTTTTCTTTTAATAAATCAAAGAAACATTCAGCTCCTAATAACAAGTCAATTTCCCCTGGTACATTAAAGTTAGTGTCAGCTAAAGAAATATTTTTAGGTAAATCAGCTTCATCGATGCAAATTGGCATAGCTGGAGTTATTTCCGTTATTTTTGGAACAATAAAAAAGTCAAGTTCCCTAATAAAATCCCTTTCCTTATTTGTAATTGTTGACCTAATTTTATATTCCAGAGTAGTAGTGATTCCATTAAGTCCGGAAATAGGAGCAGAAACTTTTATTTTCTTTAAAGCCAGTTGTTTTGAAAATTTATTAGATACGGCATTAATTTGACTACAACTATCGAGTAATGCCCGTCCTTCAATAAATTCACCATTTCTTGCTTTTATTTTAATCATAGCAGTAGCCAAAACCACAGATTTATTAGAGGTTATAAAACAATTCGAAAGATGTTTAGATATATGAAGAGAGGTCTCCTTCCCTCCCCCCTCAACAGCTTCAGATTGCAGTTTTTCATCCAAGGGCGTGGGCAGAGGCGCCGATGGTTCATTATTAATTGGAATAAATACTTCTCCTCGATGTAACAAGCTATGATGCGATTTCGATTTGCATATATTACAAACATATTGCGACTTACAATTTGATGTAAAATGTTTACCAGAAAAACACTTTAAACATAGTCTATTACGTTTAACAACAGAAAATCTTTCACTAAAATTCATATCAATAAATTTGGTACATTTAAAAAGTGGGTGCGGCAAATTACAAGCAACGCACTTTTTATCATTGTTATTATTCGAATTAAGGAGAAATGATTTTGGTTTTGCTTCGCTTTGCTGTTTTGATTTGTAGAACACATATTTAACTATACTTTCTAATGTCTGGCTTCTTTTTTCAAGAAATGCCATTAAATTATCGAAACTTGGAATTTCAGCCGTATTTATAGAAAGTTCGAACTGCTTTCTCGATTCTCTATCAAGTTTTTCTAATATTATTGTTATTAACATAATATCCGATAAATCATTTCTTTCGAATCCTAAATTTTTTAAAGCTCTAATGTTTTTATTTATGACATCGATTAAACGTCTGAGATCTATAGAGGATTCACGAATTATTTTTTCGAATTCTAAAATAGATTTAAGGTGAATGTTTACCATAATTCTTTTATTTTCGAATCTATTTTTTAATGCTTTAAACAACGATTCAAAGGTATCTTCTGGTGTTTCTAACAACTTAGCTTCATTTCTCAATGCGGCATGAAGATAATGCAATTTTTGTACCTCAGACAAATCTTTATTATTTGTTACAATGTTATCGAATTCTATTTTAAACATATTCCATTCCTCATATTTACCATTAAATAGCGGAAGTGGAATTTCAGGTAGCTTAATTTTACAAACATTAGTTTTGTTTTCTAATGAATTACTAGTGTTTTCTGATGAATTACTAGCATCATCTATTAATAATTGATTAAAGCTTACCTCTAGCTCTTCTATGCGAGTATCCAATTCTATTAACGAGTTTTCGATTTCTGTCATGTCCTCGTCTTCCGGTACAGAAGTGTAATAATCCGATCTGAGTTCTTCTATAGTACTGGATATCTTTTCAAGGGCCTTTAGTTTTGTTTCTAATTTTATTTTAGTCCAAATAACTGTACCATCAGTTATGGCACTTTCTAAACGAGTCAGTTGCGCTTTAAGCGAACCTTTTTTTCTATTTAACGCTACTATTGTAGCCATTCTAAAGTATTATTTGCAGATGCAACGAACGAAATAACGAAATTTCCTGCGGCTCAAGGGCCAAAATGTACTATCTAATAACTAGGTCGCTGGTTCTTATAAACAAATAACAATTTTATTATTACGAAACAATTACAAAATCCAAAATGAAACATTGAACACACGATAGGTTCGAATGCTTCGAACGACAAACTACAACTACTTTTACAATTTCTTTTTAACTAGAGGGCGTTGCTCGCTACAACATAACAAGCTCAAACAATTATGATGTACTTTTTAAAAAAGTATATTTTTGTGAGTTTTTCTTTATTTTTTTAGCTGTCTCTCTCTTATTTTCAGAAACTGTTTTTGCACTTTACTAAAACCTATGTAGCGTTTAATATGATTTTTTACTGATCGATAAAATTAGTTTCCTTTTGTTATGCTTACTGAAATAATCTATCGCTTGGTGGCACAAAGATGCATTGATTACAACTTCTCCAGAATTTATGGATTGAGCAAATTATCGGCGTACAGTATTCGATTCAGTTTTGTAAAAGCACTTAATTAGAAGCAATCCATTAAAATAAGTGCCATCTGCTTAAATTAGGTCATGGTACCATATACCAAATCTTATCAAAAAATAATTATTTCACTGGAAAAAAAGCCAGTTTATGCAAAAGTGTTTAGTTATTATAAAGTTGGATCGAAGTTGCTTTTGTGATTACTATTGTCTAAATAAAGACATTCTATGTATAATAGCTATTATTATATGAAGGGGACTATCGATTATTTACTTTTATTAAGAACTGCAAATTTATTGTTGAATTTTAAAATCGAAAGGTGTTATGTTTAAAGTTTTCTACTTCGAAAATAAACTAATAATAATTCAGTAATTTTGATAATAATGAAATGATGCATTATTTATGAGGAAAATCTAAAACTCCATTAAAAGATATTATTATTCACAATAATTTAAAATTCCCAATAGTTTCCTGAAAGTTATGAATACACACTGTAGCTATAGTAATCTGAAAAAAAATATCCAGTACTCTTTACTTCAGTGTTTATTATGATGATTTAAAATTGTATTTTAAATTAATTCATAGTGCTAAATACTTAATATCCATTTCCAATGTCAAATTTTTTCAAATTGAACAACTGAAATGTCATTTAAGTTAGAATGAGGGTGCTCTGCCCACTGCGTGTTTCGCCCTCGAATCCCCATGATTTCTTTGCAATAATATTGGTTTCTTAGCAATAAACAAACTGTATCATCAAATGTAAAAATAATTGAATTAAAAGTTTTTTTTATTTTCTATTGTTCCATTTAAGATTTGGTTTTAAAAAAGTTGATTGTAAAGTATACAATTTTTTACTTCATTTTAAAGAACGTAATTTTGCATGGCAAAATACGAAATTCGACCGAAATCGGTCGAATATTTATTGATAAATCATATTTTTAAAAAGTCGTATTTTTAAAATTTGATTCCTCAGGAACTATTCGACAGATTTCGTTCAAATTTTGTAATTTGCCCTATAAAATGACCTTATTTAAACAGATGCATTTTTTTACCTTATAATTTTTCAATTACTAATAAATAAAATAATTAATAGTTAAACATATTTTTCGCGTTAAATTTTATTTGGATGAGTGATTTTTATATTTATATGCTGAAAACATTCAATCCCTATAAAATTTCTCAAAGTATGGCAAAATGCGCAGCAATTAAAATTAACATTCAAAATTTGGACCACTCTCCTGACCAGACTAACGGGAATACATTTCTCTGATTATGGCTACCCTCCCCCCTCTTTTATGGGAAATTTAAATCCGTTTAAATAAAAAGGCATGTTTATTCAGAGAAATTATGTTTTCGTGACTGATTTCGTAACTTAAAATATCGCCCGTACTAATTAATTCACATATTTGAAGCCACTCAATCTCGAACCATTAAGATTGTGTCTTAGAACTTAAAGATCCTATCATTAAATCAAAAGTTATTTAGAGTGGTCCGTTTTCTTTGTGCATTGTATATCAATTAACATAAAATCTAAAATATTACTTTCACTTGTTTTTTAATCTAATTTTTTTGAAGCAGGTAATATCTCCAATCATATTTTATTTTGCAGTTATTTTTTTAACGCTTTTCAACTAAATCTGATCATACTAACTCCTCTAATATATGTCACAGCGAATATATCCAAAGTATCTTTCTCACAATAAATAAAGCTAATAATACTAGTCGGGGAAGAGAATCGTGTCATCGAAAGTCTTTTTGTAAGGTTTCGGCATTCATTAAAGGTGATTCTAATGGCAGGAATCTGCAAAACTTTCAACGGCAGCTGTTGCAGTCAGACATGAATAATAGCTAATACTTTTACTTTAGTCATACCTTAGAGTGAGCCTTAAAGGACATTTTTTGACATCTTTCCTTAATGATAGTCGAAGTTTTCCTTCTACTATCGTTCCCCAAAGGTGTTAATCATCGAAAACTTCTTCTTAAAAGTATTTCGTACTTTCATTGCTTATTTAAATTCTGAAGAAATAAGAATTCTCATTATCCTCCATACATTCATTCTGTCTTCATTAGTATCGACAGATTCAGGCGACGCTGGGAAACGGAAAATTCTGTAATAATGTAATTTGCACAAATGAATATTAAAGAAAAATTTTTTCATTGACTAAGATACGGTATGTTATGAATGTATTCATAACAAAATGTCACAAACTGTTTGTTTACTTCATAAGGATGAAAAGAAATCAGCTTTCTGATGTCTGCGTTCGCATTTTTATAGCCCACATAAAGAAACAAATTCTGATAAATTTACCGTACTATGTAGTACTGGTATTTTTGGTAAGAAAATCAAAATTCTAGTTTTAAAAACCAAAATGAGCTATATTCTAAACCGTTCATTTAGTAATTTTTAAATTCATTTGGAAAAACTACTTGAAATTTATATACTAGTAAAACTACCTTAATTTATGGTAATAACGTTTCGGGTAAAAAAAAACACGCAATAATTCTAGTAAATAAAACCAAAATATTTAAATTATTCATTTGGTAATTTTTCTGCTTATATGGTAACTGTTTACCGGAAATTTTGGTTTTCAAAATCATAATTATTATTTCCGTACATTTAGCAAAAAGTACAAAACTGAGAAGTGAATTTTATCAAATAAATGCCATTCCCAATGGTATCATGGTAAAATTATTGAATTCTACCACATTTACTAAATTTTAATACAATATTATGAAAACATTTTACTACGTGGTTTACCATACCTATTGTATCATGCGATAGCCATCGATTCAGATCAATGCTAAGGAAGATCAACTATTAGCCAACTTAGAATTGCGAAGAGGTGAGTTCTTGTTAGTAGCTCAACTGATGACAGCAAGAGGGCTAGTAATTAATACGTAACGAAAGCTAGTTTACATCAACTGTTACTGTTTTAAAATATAATGTACATTTTTATATTTTTGAATGCGTAAAAAAAAATTCTGGTAAAATTACAGTATTTTATGGTAATGACATTTCTTCTCGTAAAAAAAACATAACTCTGGTTTTCAAAATTATAGTTCCTATTATTACGCATTTAGCAAAAAACACTAAAGTAAACTTCACAGAATGAGTAATTTTTATGCCATGCTTCAAGGAATCATGATAAAATTACCAAATTTTATCACATTTACCAATTTTATCACATTTTCTAAAATCATACTTTATTGTTTATTTTAACAAAATCATTACCAAAAGCGATGTTCTGAAAATTATCGTTCCCGTAAAGCGAAAAAACACCGGAAAAATTACGATATTTTCGAAGTTTTTGCCATATTTTTTCTATGTGCGGAACAGCAATTCCCAATGAATAAATTGTGTTACTGAAGAAGTATGGATTGAAGAATATAGTGGAAAAACGGTTATTGTACAACCCGATTTTCAAATTTTATTTTTCTCAATATCAAAAACTGTAAATTTTGTTTTGAAAATTTTCAAGAATCTAAACAAACTGTTGTAATATTCATGTATATTTTTATATTTACGATTTCAATCGCATGCTATCTCCCGAATAATTTTAAACCTTTAAATTCGACTTTTTATTCACAAAATAAGCTTTCATGAACATAAATCGATTTTGCCCTTCGTCTTCAAAGATAAATAATGTTTCTTATAGGAAATTTTAAAAAATACTTTAAATATTTTAAAAATTATTTTCTAACTTGTTTTCCGTCATCTTTAAAAAATGTAATTTAAATCCTTATGATTTCATCACAGAGAAGATAAGTATTCTCTTCCATAGCCATAAAAATATATTTTCATTAAATCTTTCAAATAAACAAATACAAATTAAAGAAATGTAAACTAAGCACTAATCTAATAACTACAATAATTTTTAATTGCATTACATGATTAATGATAATTACAAACTCAGTTTTGTGGATTCTTTTCTTGCGTTATAAATCACGTATCGTTAAAATGTTTTGAATTACACTTGCTATTTATATTGTCAACAAACAATCATATACCATCATAAAAGATTTATTACTTCATGAAATGTCTTTATTCGAAATTTAAGTTTTATTCTGCAGTTTTATGACACTATTGCATGTTCTAACATTCTCGTAAAAATTATTTACGTTCTTTGGTTTGCAAAGCAATATTTTTAAAGTAAAATTATTCCTAAATACTAAGTTTAAATGATTAAATTAGCTATAATTAAATTATATAAGTTCAAAAAATCGGTTTTAATTAAACTATAATATCATTATCGTTAATTACATTGTTAGAAATTTCTTGAAAAGAAAATGGTTAAAAAACAATGGTTAAATAACAATTTATTTAACTGATATTTTACCATATTCAAACACAATGATCAAATAACCATAAATAAGATGGTATTAACTATTAACGGTAAGAAAAACCGCTCATTAACTGTTTTCATCTGATACTGTTGAACAACCAGAATTTTATCACAACAACTAAGCCCATCAAATGAAGATACTTAGTTCCTTTCAGCTCAGAATCTATTCTAGCAGAAGGGGCTAATATGTCAATCTCATGACTGACAAAACTGGAGTTCGAGTTGACACCACCATATTTCCTATCAACACATGAAGCAATATCCTATCAACATTTATCCAACCACCATATTTCCTATTAACATTACAGTGTCTTGAACTCCACAATGTGTTTCCGGCATTCTCCAATACACTATTAGCTCCAATATCCAGTTATTTCTTTTATGCTTTTTGAAACCATTCTAGATGTAAAGGGTTAAAAACTGTAAAATTGTGTACACATGGTTTTACAGTCGAACCCCGCTATAGTGAACCTTCAAGGGGCCGAAATTTTGGTTCACAATAACCGGGAGTTCACTATATCCGTTTCGCAGACAATTTAACTAATGGTTCCGAAACTTCTTCCTTTTATTACACATTATTCAAATAAATGACTGAAAAATATTATGCAGTGGCAAAGTTGCAGTAGTTGCGTGCAAAAAAAAATTAGTAATTTTTAGCTGATAAGCAATCTTCAACATCAGATATGGAAACACTTCCTGATTCTCAGATAATTTTTCCTGAATTTCTGTAATTTCACTTTTTATACCTGTCTAACCTGCCATTCGAGCACATATCAACTTGATTGCATCCATTTTCAATTTTTCCGATTATGCCCATTTTATCATCAATGGAGAACGTTTTACGTTTACTGGTCGCCATAGTTAAATTTGAGACACTTGTTTGCAGATTTTTTTTAACTGAACTGAGAGCAAAAAGGAGTTGAAATGAGGGCCTTATCAACACATATTAGTGCCCAACCCTTTGACCAATAATGAATAATTACTCATTTCCTCTGACAGAAAATGCATCTTGATCCCACTGACACCTTACAGGTTCATCATCTGCCTGGGATGGAAACATCTGCTTGGTTTGTTTAGGGATTGGAAAGTGAGATAAAAGAAGCAAGCAAGAAAAAAATGCTTATCGCTACATTCCCCTCTGTAGATGGTTTTAAACATTGGTATATGTATTTATTTTGAAGTAGAAATTTCAAAATTATTACAAAAAAAATGAAGAAAGAAATCGGTCGAAGAGAGAAAAAAGTTCACTATATCCAACTTCCTCACCTTTTTGGTTCACTATATCCACAAAAAATAACATTATATATGTATAGCAAGGCACGGGACCGAACATTTCGTTCACTATATACGGGAGTTCACTATAGCGGGGTTTGACTGTATAACCATACTTGTTGTAAACGGTTTCAAAACCGTTAAAGTAAAGAATGTTATGGTTAATTGGATGGGCATTGACTTACGGTTAATTGGATTCACAGACTGCTGTTGATCATTTTACCATAACTTTATAATGAGAATTTTAACAGTGTGTAACAGAGTACAATTTTGCTGCAAAATCGGTAAAGTGTTTAATGCTTCACTTTCAAGTTAAACGACAATATTGTGTTGTTAGAAAACAGCATATTCAAATGGTACCAAGGTTTAAAGCACAATGCAAAATTATTAACAGTGTTTTCTACAGGGTTCCCACGCTCCTTAAAAGTCCTTAAAAACTGCTTAGTTTTTATTTTGAAAATTAAGGGCCCTTAAAAGTACTTAATTTTAATTCAAGGTTCTTAAAAATCCTTAATTTCTAGTATCACTAGTTCGTTGGAACAATTTTTATATCTTAGAAAAATATCCACAGTTAAAAAGTACGTCTTTCGCCTAGAATGAGATCCTGCATTGAGGGTAAAACATTTTGAATGCATGTGAATGTAGGGGTTACAAGCAAGTGGAAGAAAACACGCTCTTATTGTTTTTATATTTTTATTTTATCATAAATTTTTTCATTAAAATATTTTTTCTTTCCGGATCATTCTGTAAGAAAAAAATTTAGTGTGGGAAGAGGGGAGCGTGATACTGCAGGTGGGTAGAGGTCTTGACTTATTTTTAGACAGTACTTAGATACTTTATCAGCTCAAGACCTGCATTGACCTTCTTCATCCATAGGATTCGAGAAATTCAATTCTTCTGATAGCACACATGATAGCTTTGATACTTCATTCAAATGTGAAATTGTTAGAAATGCCAGGAAAGTGTGTTTTTAATAATTTATCGGCACTTGATGAAAAATATAAGGAATGGCTAACAGCATCTAGTGATTGTCACAAGGCAAAGTGTATTTTTTCATTGTGTCATATTTTCTTCTAAAGTTCAATTTTATAAATGATTCCATTTTTTAATATTAAGGATATTACGAATA
Source organism: Parasteatoda tepidariorum (assembly GCF_982258835.1). NCBI lineage: Eukaryota > Metazoa > Arthropoda > Arachnida > Araneae > Theridiidae > Parasteatoda > Parasteatoda tepidariorum. The sequence goes on along the minus strand of NC_141762.1, from coordinate 63,440,550 downwards.
TTCGGCGAAGTATAATTTGAATCAGGAAAGTCTTTTTTGTCATTTTATCATCGACACTTTTTGTTTTCAAAAGAGTGAAAAGTTTGTTTTCTTTTTTCACTTTTGTTGGGTTTTTTTTTTAAAGCGCGGCATTTTAACTGCGTTTCTGATATATTTTATCTCCACTTTTTCTTTTAAAGTTATACAGATAATTGGATAACCAGTAAAATAGAAAATTGATTTTCTATGTTGCAAGTTTTGTTTTAAGAATTTAGGAAAATTTTCTGTTTCTCTTTTGCTTTTTTGATTAATTGTGTTTTTTTTAATTTTGATAGCTTATTTTAAAGAGCCTTCTTTTTCGTAATTTTTTCTAGAGATCCGGTTGTGAGAAATACTCAAAGCGTTATCTGCAACGTTAAATTTTTCTTATAAAAAATGAGAACGATTTTTTGTTTTTATTTCTGTTTGGCTTCCCCATTTTTTAAAAAAAAACAACAGAAACTCTTGTTTTTGTTATGATGCAGCAATTTTAACGTGCATTACTCTTAGACGTTTTTAAATCGATGTATCGCGAATTATTGACTTAACGCACATATCGGCAGACCGATATGATAACTTTTATTCTAGGCGAAGCATCAGGAATCTGAATTAAGACGATGCTCGTGGTTTAACGTGCGAGGATTTTCAGCAGACCTACTGTTACTTGGCGATCGTTGCGCAATTGCTGTTATCTTAAATTTTCGTTCTGAACTTAATATATTAAAGAAAGGAAATCATGAATTAAAAAAAAAGATTCTTTATTGATCTTTTTAAAAGTGATACAATTTAATATTTTATATATTTTGTATTTAAATAATTTATAACTTTGTGATCAAAAGTTTTTCTTTTTAAATTTATTTAATTCACGCAAATATAATAATTTGATAGAATTCGATTAGTTTTTAAACCAATAAATCTTCAGTCGCTTTTAGTTTTAAAAAAAATTAAAACAAAGCCTACATTTAATTAGTTTACTTTTATTTTTGAGGAAATTAAAACAGAGTTTGCGTTCTTTTTTTTCTTTTTTTTTAATTTGGCTGTTAGTTAAAATTACTAAATTTTTTAAATTAAATAAAAAGTTAAGCAATGTTTTAACGCTTTTCAATAATTTGACAATCGTGCTCTTAAATATAGAATATTTTTTTTATTTTTTAAAAAATTCCTTCAATACGTGTTCGTTTAATAATTTGTTAGATAGTCAGTATTATTTTTAAACTTTTAAATTAGTCTATTTCATTTTCAAATAGGAAAATAATAATAAAGAAATAAAGAAACTTACATGTATTTTTACATTAAAACCGTATGACCATTAGTCAATACAATTTTATTATTTTAAATAAGTAATTAGCAAAAGCCTAACAATGTTTAAAACGCACATTTTTTTTCAACAAATAATTTTAAAAATGTTTTTTTTAAGTGGAAATTTCTTTTTTTTTTAATTTGTACTGTATGTAGAATATTTTGTAACAGTTTTATTACTATTTTTAAAAAATCTAAGTCATTTTTAATTTTAAAAAAATTTAAAATAAAGCTTGTGTTTGTTTTTACTTAAGACTACTCAATCTTTAAGACAGTCTTAAGTCAATCCATCTTCATTTTAATTGAAAAAATTAAGCAATGCTATTGATGATATAGAAGCAATTTTTTTTAGAATTAGCGTTTTCTTTTGTTATAGATTTATTTCTTTTATTTATTTTTAATTGATTTAAAGATTTCTGATTGATGAATTTCAAACGTATGTTAATTGCGATATATCGCGAAGTCTGACTGACGATCTATCACGCTATAAAATTTCTTACAACGCCCTGGCCTATGTTTACGTTAACAATAATGATACTTGAGGATTTTTTTTTAAAATGTTATTTGATCACTGGGTAGGCGGTCACTATTTGACCACTGGACCACTAGATCACTATGAATTATTCCCTACTTTATAATAATAATAATAATACATATATATATATATATATATATATATATATATATATATATATATATATATATATATATATATATATATATATATATATATATATATATATATATATATATATATATATATAAAAAATCCATATTTGCATCCAATTTTCATTACCTTTGATTTATTTGACAAATTATTGTTTTATAATTTCAGACAATACTTTAATTATCACAAACAAATTTTTTTTATCGTTGATTATTTTAGTTCCTTCAATATCTATACAAGACACAATACTTTTTAATTGAATAAATTCTAATTCCTCAGAGGTGCAGTATTGCTTATCAGTGTAAGCATACAATTTTGTATAACTAAAAGCAGACTGTTTTATAAAGATTTTTATCTCCTTTTATCAGGGTTTGAAAAAACCCAACCTGCCTGGGTTTTATTGAAAAAACCCGGGAGAAATTGGGTTTTATTTGAAAAAACCCGGGGAAAATTGGGTTTTTTCATTTAGTGCTCATCAATTTTGCTGTGAAAGTATTTTTATTTATTAAATAGTGTTGTATAAGTAAACACTAAAATTTCAACTAACTTTGACCTGTAATAAAATTAAACTCGAATAAAAATTTAATGGTCTTCCATGTTTTTATAATACGATTAATAGAAAGTGAAATTAAAATTACGTATGATTATAAAGAGTATGTATAATTATAAAGAGTACCCTTTTTTCAAATATTTAGATAAATATATGCATTTTTAGATACATTTTAACTTTATAGTTTCAAAAAACAAATTAATCTTAAAATTATAAAAAAGCATATATAAAAAGTTATAGCTTATTTTTTTAATATAAGAAATAAAAGTTTAAATTTGTTTATTGTTGTTTAATGTATCACTTAATAGAAATTTTTGTTTGTTTGCTTTCAATACTTTTAAACATGATTAAAAGAAACAAAATAAATGGTACTCAAATGAAATCTTGAAAATAATATTTAAAAAATCTTAAAAGTAATATTTTAATTTTTAACTGTTTTTTAATTGTGATAAACTTTCTCCAAATAGTTAAAAATTGTCAGCAGATGTTAAGAGTTAACTTTAAAAAAAAGGTAAATTTTTCCTTTATTATTATTATCATACAACAGATTCAAAGTGTCTACATTTCTCTCTTAGATGGTGATACACTTTTATGAGTTTTGTAGCTTTATCTATTCCTAATCTATTACGAAGTTTACTCTGCACCAAACCGAAAGTTGAATAGTGTCTTTCGATAAAGACAGAGGATGCTGGTGCTGAGTGCAAAGAAAGAAGAATTGACAGAAATCTTGTGCAAGCTAGGAATTCTATTTATTTATTTACTTATTTCTTTCTTTTTGCCATAATTTTTCACTATATTTTGATGAAAACTGTTGAATAACAGTGTCAAGTATCATTGATTTTGAAAAGTATTCAGGATTGGAAATTTTGAATGCTATAACACGTGGCAGAATTTCTGGATGATGCTTAGAAAGACAGTTCAGTTGTTCATCCTTTAAAAATTGTCCCCTTGTTTCGGGATCCAGGATGCATATGCTAATAAATGATGTGACTGAACAGCCTGATTGTATTTTTTTACAAAATGTTTATGGGGTTCTAATTCATCACACGATAGTAATTTAATTCTTATTTCGACAGCTTCTGAAATTGAAATGTTTTCTGATTGAAGCTTTTTTTAAAGCTTCAGAAACAATTGATATCTGTTTTTCCCAATTGATAGTTTATTGTTAAAGCCCAACATTATTTAATATTTTTGACATATTATTATTAGATTCATTTTGATGTTCAAGAACAATCTCTTCATATTTATGGTAATTATTGGCAAAAGTTTTCACGCGCTCACAATATGAATTCCACCTAGTATCATTGGGTCATCAAGCAGTTTTTTTCATTTGCCCATCCATGTGCTTGATGCACATTTCTAAAATATTTGTTAACTTCAACGATGTGTCCTATGATAGTATTAGGAAATACTTCTTTTTGAACCAAATTTAAAAAAAAAAAACAATTTGTGAAAAAAATCACCAAGTGGGTTTTTTCAAACTGGGCTCACTTGGGAAACCCTGGTTTTATGTATTTTTTATTAAGTTTAAATAACGCATTATCACCAATACATATTTGAGTCTTCTTTATTGTTAAGTACATTACGCTTCATAATTTTTTAACTCAAGAATTATAAAATATAAATGCAGGAATGTAAAAGGAACAAGTTTATTAATCTTTTTGTTTTCACACACATTTATTTACTATATTTATTAAACGTATAGATATTACCTATTATAAAATTATAATCTGTAAATATTTATAATCAGTAAAAACTAAAATTTCCTCTGACTTGAGTTAAATAAAAAACTGAAATAAATATTTAATGATCTTACATGTTTTTATAATAAGATTAATAGAAAGTGAAATTAAAACTACATATAATTATAAAGAGTATCAGTTACTTGTCCCATTTGTTTTCAAATAATTAACCCTAGGAAAATTATTTCATTTTTAGATAAATAATTTTAATAAGTTCTCTTATAAAAAGTTTTAGCTTTTTTTTATTTTTAAAGCTAGAAAATAAAATTGTTTAAATTTTATTAATTTATCACTTGGTAAAAAAAGAAAAAAATCGTTTCTTTTCAATTTTTTTAAACATATTAATTAATAATAATAACCTGTTTATTAATATACAAAGCATGCAACTATATTTGAAAAATTGATCTTTTCAGACTATATTATTTAAATTTTTATTTGATTTAATATAATTAAAATATTACTTTTTGAAAAAACCCACTTGAAGTTTTCAATAGTACCTACTATAAAATTATATGAAGATTCGAGTTTCCTTTACTTCACTAATATTAAAAACTTAATCATATAAATCATGCAACTCTATTTGGCAAATTTATGCTGCACAATAAATTATATAAAAGTAAATGCGAAGCAATAAGTTTTAGTAAAAAAGAAATTTTTTTTTTGAAAAAAGCCCACTTATTGTTCCAAGTGGGTTTTTTCAAATAGGGCCCACCCAATAAAACCCGGGCGGGTTTTTTCAAAGTGGGCCCACTTGGCGAGCCCTGCCTTTTATAAATGATGTTTCTGATTCCACTACATTTTGTTGTTTTTTTCCCCTTCATTCACAATAAATTTTGTACTGAATTATTTCATTATATTTTCAATTTTTAGATATGGAATTTTTTCATTTTTATTTCAATTGATCATTACATCCTGCCTTGTCCTGTGTTTCAATATTTATGTTAGCTCTTATTTTAACAATCATTTCTGTTTCTCAGTTCTTAATTTTAATTGATAAGTTTTCCTTGTACATTATTTATTTCTTTTTTCCTGATTGTTAAGTACTAAATATGTTCTGATTTTAATCATTAAATTTTTTATATTTTGTGATTTTAATAAATCTTTAGCTTATTATAATTAGGTTTTACTTAGTCTAAAATAATTGTCTTAACCTCAATAAAGTTATATTAGTTAGTTTCTTTTTGCCTTGGTTTAGTATTAGTCACTCAAAATAATATTTTTATTAATTTAATGAAGTTACCATCTTAATTTATATATTTCTATCTGTTTACCCAGTTTTTTTCCAAATTAAAATAAAAAATCTTATTGTTTAATCTGCATTCTTTGAGTTTTTCTTTATATTCTTAAAAGCGTGCGTGAGGTGATTAAATGCAATTTAATTTTAATTAAATACAGATTATTTGTATTAAGCATTTCTTTATTCAGTTTTTTTAAAGGATGACTGGAAAAGCTATTCCATTTTTTAATCTATTATTATTAATCTATAATGTTTTATTTGATGATAAATTATTGATCATTATGCCATTTTTAAGGTTCTTAATTTCTGGAGAAAAAGTCCTTAATTTTTTTGGTAAAAGTCCTTAAAAGTGCTTAATTTTTGCTTTGATAAAAGAGTGGGAACCCTGTTCTATTTAAGTGATAGTAAATAACGTGAGTGAAGAATCACAAAATGAATAGAGAAAAAAACAGAGCTAATTTGATATCTGCTTTATTTCCTGAGAAAAAAATAACATTCTTCAAAAATTTAAATTTTGAAAACTATTCTGAATATCAATAATGTAAAAAAAAAACATGTTAATCATATTAAGTAAAAGCAAAATTCTATGCAACAAATTTCGAAATTTTTGAAAGCACAAATCAGTTATATCAGATTAAGAAGTTTCAATTTAATAAAATTTCCTTTTATTTCCTTTTAAATTTTTTGTTCCATACCTTATGTTTTTTTAGAGGTTATTTTCTTATGTATTTTTTTACTTGTCTTTCTAATGTATTTTTAGTTTTCTTTCTTATGTACTTTTAGTTTAGTTCTTATCTATTTTTAGTTTACTTCCTTAAGTAATCTTTTTCTTTATTTTTTTTAGTTGAATTTATTGTGCATTAAAATTTTCTTTTTGAGATATTTTTAGTTTACTTTTTTAGTATTTTCAGTTTACTTTCTTATTTATTTACCGATGGATTTCTAATTTACTTCTTTGTGTAACTTTAATTTATTTTCTAAAGTATTTATAGTTCATTTTCTGATACATTTTTAGTTTACTTTCTTACATATTTTTAGTTTTCTTTCTTATGCAGTTTTGCTTTTTAAGTATATTTATAAAAAAATAAGGAATCGATTCCTGTTCTTTAAAAGTTCAAAATTGTGACTTTAGTGAAACGAAAATTATTCCTTTAAAAAACTTTAGCAGAAGTGTAAAATCAATACGGTGCAACAAAAGTGAAAAAATTTAGTTCGAAATTGATTATCGTTAAACTCACAGCGAAGTGATTTAATAGTGTTTGTTTCTTTCATTACAGGATCTGAATTCACCCAATTTCCCATCTCCCGCAACTCCCTTGAGAAATGTGGACGAGATGTCCACTCTTTACTTCCGGGATGGAGTACGAAAAATAGACTTTGTACTTGCGTATGAAGACTCCGATTTCCGTAGAAATGAGTACAGGAATATGTTCCATAAGAACCTCCGTCAAGCTGGATTGGAATTAGAACTTGAAGATAAATCGGTAAGATCAATTTTTATGCTGATTATTATACAGATTAATATACAGATTATTATAGTAGATTATCATACAGATTAGTATAAAAATCTGTAGATTAATATAGAGGAGATTATTATAGATTATTATACAGATTAATATACAGATTATTATAGTAGATTATTATACAGATTATTATAGTAGATTATTATACAGATTAGTATAATAATTTGCATATTAGTATAATAGTAGATTATTATACAGATTAATATACAGATTATTATAGTACATTATTATACAGATTAGTATAATAGTAGATTATTATAGATTATTATACAGATTAATATACAGATTATTATAGTACATTATTATACAGATTAGTATAATATTCTTCAGATTAGTATAATAGTAGATTATTATGGATTATTATACAGATTATCGTATATTATTATACAGATTAGTATAATAATCTGCAGATTAGTGTAATTGTAGATCATTACAGATTATTATACAGATTAATATGCAGTATAATATAGTAGATTATTATAGAGTATTATACAGATTAATATACAGATTAATATGCAGATTATTATAGTAGATTATTATAGAGTATTATACAGATTAATATACAGATTATTATGGTAGATTATTATACAGATTAGTACAATAATCTGCAGATTAGTATGATAGTATATTATTATAGATTATTATACAGATTAATATACAGATTATTATACCAGATTATTATGCAGATTAGTATAACAGATTATTATAGATTATTATACAGATTAGTATAGTAAATTTTATACAGATTAGTATCTGAAGACAAATAGACAAGTAATAGAACTGCAAATTCTTTGGAGAAAATAACACTTGTTTGTTCATGTTTCATATAATACGTTCATGTAATACGTGGGAAGAATTCTCCACATTGCTGGGTTACAGTTTTGTGAAGTTTGGCAAAATGTTATTGATTATAATTTTTGATAATGGAAGAAAATTGCGTGGTTTTTGCTTCAATTTATCATCATCAATCATAAATAATTTAAAAGATTACATTTGAACACATTTTATGGCGTTTTTAATCAAATAATCCAGCATTTCGATTATTTTTAAGAGTTTTTGTTATTAAAATCTCTGTTATTGTACGCCAACTATACTGCTAACTATACTCCAATATTTTATGGAGTTAATTTAGGTTCAAATGAATTTTCTGCGCAAAACAGAAATTCATTTTTAATTTTTTAATGCTTATACTCTGACATGTTAATGGTCTTTTAACTGTTTCTGATGATAATTGAAACTATGCTTAGTGAAATTCAGACTCGTAGTTAATGATTATTAACTATGTTAGAGCAGACTTAAGGAACGTATCACATGCTGATTGCTTTCAATGAGCTCGTCTCAGATAATATGAATGGGATGGAATACAACCATTTCCAGATTAACACTATTCGAGTTGTTGCAATTTTAAATGCAATTTTATCTGGTTTAGTAAAAGTAAATCAAAAATGACTAAGTATAAATTTTATAATGAATTAATTTATTCTCTCAAGATTAATGTATACATACAAAAAGTATTAGAATCTGTCCAGATAAAATTTTTAATTAAGCTCTCACTTTTGAATGACACAAGCTAATAATATTTTTTAATGCTTTACTGGCTTGTATTTAGGTGATACTTTATTTCAATTGACTCAATCAAGACAGGAGGAATTCAATTGGCTCAATCAGGACAGATTGATGGCCCTTAATTTTATTTTTTCTTTGTGCCTTTTCTTAACATTTTATAATTATAACGTCTGTGCTTGTATGCATAATATGGAGGTAAAAATTTTATTAACGTGTAAAAAACTAAAAAATAGCCAAAACTGACGCAAATCCGATTGTCAAAAATAAGTTACCCAATGATTCCAAACTTGCCAACGTTGTTCGGAAAATTTATTTAATAAAGACGACTCAAAAAGATCTTATACAGTTAAGCAATTGCTTTAAATTATCAGTATCATTGGCATTCTAGTATATAATTACTTATGCATTTATTATAATTGGATACTTGCAACTCGAAATGAAGTGATGATTATGCTTGGCAGGTGATTGAACTATTTAATTCTATACCTGCGAGCGACACCATGCCTTTGTGTCAAACCTGATTAGCTTCTAAATCGACAAGTGGCGTGATTTATTTACCATGACGTCACCAGCAGGTATTCAATTGTGATCATATTTCACGATTGCTTGCCATCCGGATTGAAAGTCATTAAGTAATATTTGTAATCGAATATGCTCAAATCTGCACACTGTTCTAATTTGCATTAACCATGAATGCTGAAATATACACAGCAGCAGAGAGATTAAAACTCCAATTCCACCACACTAACATTTAATAATTTCTTATATTCCATTTTCATATAATGCGAACTCAAGTATATTTTGGTCATACCCAAGTGGGAAATATTACAAAAAAAAGAAACATTGAATCGACCTTAAAAACTTATGGAAAATGATCATTATTGAATTCTCTAACCCGGTAATTTACAAAGACTATTGTGTTTGATAAACTTAATTTGTTTTAAGTGTTAAAAATGACTACATATTATAAAAATTTCCTACTTCATCAAAGTTAAGACTCTCGAGAGTTAAAAATTAGTTCTAAATTCTGGAGAAAATATTATTTCTTTTAGTATAGCTTTCATTCTTTGTTTTCAGTATTTTTGATATCAAAAGTTCCAAAGGCAGAAACTTTTTATAAAGTTGGATTTTATAGACATTTAGTTGATGAAAGCAAAAAATCTGGATCGTCTTTATTGACTACATACGTACTTATTTCTTATCCCTAAGGGAAATAAATATCGATAAATATAGGATATATCTTTTGGGAAATATCTATCAAACGAGTTTTGCTGCTTTTTGCTTTCATTTTCGATAACTTCGATTATCAAGTTAAGTTCTAAAGAGACTACTGAATCATTTTATCCCACATAGAAATGGAATCAAGTGTGACATGTTACTTTGATGTTCAAGGAATTTTTTCTTTGCAGGGTGCTGAGTTCAAATTTGTCATTTGAATGGTTCATAAATTAACCCCCTCAACAATCAGTAAATAAAAAATGCATGCAATCTTTTGCATAAGTTATTATGCTCTTTATTTAATAAGATTAAAAAATTGCAGAATTTTAAAGGAAATTTTCAAATTAATACGAAACATTAAATGGAACCGGTGGCTCGGGGGATAGAGTATCGTTCAAGTGAGATGATCCCGATTCGAATCCCAGGGTTGGCTTGTCGATACGGATTCTGCTCCCGGCTAGCACTAAAGACATTGCCGACATAAAAAAATATCCTTAGTGGGTAGGCAGATCATGGGTTAGAATTCCTTTGCCATCGGTCTAACAGTAGGAGGTTTCCGTGGTCTACCTCTCCATGTAAGGCAAATAAGTGTTAGTTTAATCAAAAAGTCCTTCCAAGATGGCTCGTTTGTTTCAATGCTTGATGCACGAGTTCCCTTTTTTTTTCTATTAGGCTCAAAATTTTAAGGGAACGGAGTTTGAACATTTATAGTCAGTAACTCCTAATTGGTTCAGCTGATCAACTCCTGTTGTAAAATAAATTTCAAAAAAAAAATTAAAAAAAAAAACATTTATTGAACCATACTGGTGAAAAACGGAGTCCTAATATGGCAATCCGTCACAGTTTCATACACTTTCTGATATGAAACTATGATTGATAATTCAGCAATCCATGAGCTGAAAATCATTTCGTTGTGATAGCATGTGATTTTTTAGCAAATTTTCGTTTTCTAAAATTGTTTCTTTTTAATTATCAAATTATTATTTTGGAAAATGTCTATTGAATGCCATATCTTTCATTCTCCACTAGTTTTGTTTTTGCTTACGAAGGTTTTTCAAGATCGAAAATGAATAAGAAACAATAATAAATAAGCTTAGAAAGCATAAAAGATCTTAGAGACGCTATTACTCTTTCCTAATGGCAACGGTTTCTCTGCTTACTGCTGATTCAGTCGTAAATACTGAAGTTCAAATGAAGAGAGGTTCTCTTAGTAACACAACTAAATGGCCTTGTTAAAGCAAACTCTCTATAGGAAATTTATTTCCCAAGGACTTTAGTCAGCTAAGTAATTACGATATTAAATTGTGATCTTAATAAAGTTAGTTATTTTAGTTCTTTTTCACTAATGAGTTATTTATTTAGTTAATAATAAGTTGGATTAAGCATGTTTTAAAAAAATATAATTGCTTTTATATATAAAAATGACTGCCAAAATAAACAATTTTAAAAAAACTTTTTACTTTTGATAGGATTTTCAGCTTGTCTTCATGGTTTTTGATACTGATTTAGGATAAGAAAATCATTTTGTTTTGAAAAATCGTTAAAAAGTTACAAAAGCAAGGATGAACTTATTATTTCTTTAACTAAGCATAGCGTTTTACTCTGCGAAAAAACTATGGTCAAAACTTCCAGAATAGGATAAAATTCACTGTGCTTCTGGCTCTATGAGAATACCAAAAACTTAGTAACTGTTATCATAGTATACTTTGGTAATGATTTTGTTAAAAAAAAAAACAATAAAACATGGTTTTATGATAATTTTAGCATAATGGGATAATTTTTGCATAAGAGATTAGCGGATGGCATACAAATCATTTATATTTGTCTCATTTTTAGTACTGAATACCTGAATATCTGGCAAACCTTTACCATAGGAACAGAAAAGTTTCCAAATGAATCGTTTAAATACTATATGTTTCGATTTTATTACCCAGATTTGTGCTTTTTTTTAATCAAAAATGTCATTACCATACGGTGCGCTGGAATTTCTTTCTCTGTGTATCTTGAACTTTAATTTAGAATTCTAGATTACATTAGAACAATGGGCGATATCTACAATTTTAAGACTTTGAAAAAAGTTTAATTATAAGAGTGAAGAAGTGGAATGAATTGAAGATACTTTAACTTTTAAAAAAACTTTAATTATCTTTAAATATTTAAATATTTAACCTACATATTTTTATATGCCAAAAAACGTAAAAAAAATTAACTTACTTTCGTCATGAACTTATTAAATCTCTAATGTAATGATAAATTTACTTGTCTTCAACGTATTCAAAAAATAGATTTATATTTACTTTTTACAAAACTTTGCTTTAAGAAGATTTCATTATTTTTAAATATTAATCCATACAGATCTAATTACGGCACTAGCTGCTATTTAAAAAAAATAATGCGTGGAGCCCCTCGCGCGGAAGAAGTTAAACTTCGCAACCTGCGACGTTAATTGTAGAAGAATCAGCAGTCGTAGAAGGATCACTAGTTCTACTCAACGACTCTTTTTCCTGCTCCGCTCGCTTCCGTGCTCTGTAATCACGGTAATATTGTGCATTTTTCTCTCATGGACCTCTTGAACCAGTGAAAGTGCTTGTGGTTGCCTCATCGTCTCGCCCTGGAAAATGTATTTGTATTAATAATGTATGTGAATGCGTCATAATGTAATTTCAGAAGAAAAACAATCAATTGATATTCGCAAGAGACGTACCTTGACATAACCTTAAATCCGTCGCATTGTCCGTGGGATTGTTTTCACTCATTTTTTACAATTGTTATCCACTAAATTTGAAAATAAAAAATACTACCCTATTAAATTATATGTGTATCAAAACAAACTGAAAAAATATTTATAGAAAAGCAATACTTTTATTATTTTTATGCTAGTGAGAACCAAAACAATATGGAAATGAATGATTGAAAACTGGATCCATCACGTGATTTCCCGGCCAATAAAAATGTAGCGTTAAACGTTTAACGCAACCTTGTTGGAAGTCGCATGAGAAGTATAACTTCAAAAAAATTGCGAATAATGAGAACTTAACAAATGCACTAAAACTGGAGACGCCTTACCAAATCAAAAGTGCATTTACACGGAACAAAACTATAATACTGGTAATATAAACCAAAATTGATGGTTTTAAAACAATTCATTTGATAATCTTTCCCACCATCTGATAATGGTTAGCTGGAAATTCTGATTTTTAAAATTATAGTTCTTATTACTGCACATTTATAAGAAAATACAAAACTGAGAAGTTAATTTAACCCAATAAATGGCTTTTGTGCTATACTCAAGGGCAGCGGCTCCCAAATGGTGTTCCTAAAGGTCTGGTTTCTTAGGACAAGCGCCTTATCTGGGCGTCAGCGGGACGTCAACGTCCCGCTGACGCCAACAAAATACTGGTTTGTTAGCTCAAGGCCTGGTTTCTTAGAACTAGCGCCTTATCTGGACGTCAGCGGAAAGTTGACGTAGAGCTGACACCAAAAAAATACTTTTTGTTAGCTCAGCGTGAGCAGTCGGTCCAACGCAGACATTATCTCTCATTGCGCATGCGTTAATAACGTAAACAAATATTTATTTTGAATTTGTATTGATTTTGTGATTGTCGACCAGTGTTTTTGAGAACAAATAATGACTTTGTCCAAGAAAAAACACATTATAGCTGAGCTAAATGAAGAGTGCTATGTTTAATGAAGAACCCTGTTTAATGCCAAAATCAAAATCTTGGCTGATTTCAACGTGCTGTTGGATGTTGTCCGCCATTGCTTCTGTGGTTAACGTCACGCTGTAATCCAACTGCAGTTGAGTTGGACGGCAATTGTAGTTCAAGATAAGCGTTCGATGACGTATACTATCAAACTCACAAATGGACCAATCAGAGGTTAGCGCTGATTTCCAGCTGACGGCGTCCTGTCCTAAGTAACCAGGCCTTTAGGTTTCCATAAGACAGTTACAGCTGTTCTTTGAGTTAGTACTTTTTTATAATCAGTGATGACTTTTGTAACCTTTAATTATTTTTAGATCTAACCTATAATTCATAATGTATTTGATCTTACTGTTGAATTTATGAAATTATTTCAAGTAAAGTGGTGCTTAAATAGAAGTGGAATTTTTTTTAAAGGAAAATATAAAATTTCTAATTACCATATATTCAACAAATTATGAAAAGAAAACAAGCATTTATAAAATATTCCATTAGTATTTATTATCACACTCTTCAAAATAAAATAATATAATTTTTTTAATAAAGAAATATATTTCCCCAATGACAATTTTCAACGGAATTTCATCTTGAAGTAAACAATAATTCAGCTTCTTTTATTCATTGATGTATGAAAACTAAAAATAAATTCATAAGTAGACTAGATATAGAGCAAGGATTGTAAATTTAACTGTCGAATATAAAAACTTATTTTAGAATATTAATGATAAAACGATAAAAAGTCTCCATTTTTCTACTTAAATATTTTATAAATAATTTTTATAGCTTAAAAGGCTTACAATTACCTTAATAAACTTTATAAAGCCGGGGTTGCGCCGAAAGAAGGTTGATTAAGTAGGGTTCCGTGGGCGAAAAAAATTGGGACCCTCTTAAGGTCTGGTTTCTTAGGACATGCGCCTTATCTGGGCGTCAGCGGGACGTCAACGTCCCGCTGACGCCAACAAAATACTGGTTTGTTAACTCAAGGCCTGGTTTCTTAGAACTAGCGCCTTATCTGGACGTCAGCGGAAAGTTGACGTAGAGCTGACGCCAAGAAAATACTTTTTTGTTAGCTCAGCGTGAGCAGTCGGTCCAACGTAGACATTATCTCTCATTGCGCATGCGTTAATAACGTAAACAAATATTTATTTTGAATTTGTATTGATTTTGTTATAGTCGACCAGTGTTTCAGAGAACAAATAATGACTTTGTCCAAGAAAAAACACATTATAGCTGAGCTAAATGAAGAGTGCTATGTTTAATGAAGAAGCTATGTTTAATGTCAAAATCAAAATCTTGGCTGATTTCAATGTGCTGTTGGATGTTGTCCGCCATTGCTTCTGTGGTTAAAGTCACGTTGTAATCCAACTGCAGTTGAGTTGGACGGCAATTGTAGTTCAAGATGAGCGTTCAAAGACGTATACTATCAAACTCACAAATGGACCAATCAGAGGTTAGCGCTGATTTCCAGCTGACGGCGTCCTGTCCTAAGAAACCAGGCCTTTAGGTATCACGATAAAATTACCAAATGTTACTACATCTACATAATTTTATCGCATATTGCAAAACCATATTTTATTGTTAATTTGAGCAAAATTATTACCGAAGTGCTTCGTTAAAAAAGACCGGGCTTTTTGGTGTTTTCGTCGAGGCTTAGAAACAGTAAATTTTTCTCTATTGTGGTAGGTTTCACCGTAATTTTTTTTCTCAGTGTATGAAGAAGATAAACTAATTGTTCTCATGCATTAATTCTATTAATCTTATAAAGATTCGTAAAATTTCATTGGTATTTTAAGGATTGATGTTTGATTTTGCAGCTTTCACAAGATGGAAAAACGTATTTCCTGAAACTCCATGCTCCTTACTCCATTTTGAAAAAACATGCAGATGTCCTGAATATTAAGCGACCCATAAAGGTAAAATACATAAACTATGTAATAAATATCACTGTAGTGTTTTTCATAATTTACCTATTGGGCAATTATCTATAAATTAAAACAGTTAACTGCACTTCTTTAATAATAAAATTTTTGACCTACATTAAATGCCTTTGTTTAACGAAGTTAACAAAGTTAACGAAGTGCCTTTGTTAATGCCTTTGTTAATTTTATTTTTAAAGAAATTCTATGTAGACTAAAAGATATGGTAGTTTCAAATTGAGCAAATAAACTTTTGTCGGTTTAAATGTAAATGGCTTTAAATCTGAGATAATTTAGACTGAATATTTTTGTTTCATTTATGTTAACATATTAAATCTAAAATTAGTTTTGCTTCTAAGGCTACAAATTTTTTTGTCTATTTTGTGACACAATGTGCAAGATTAACAAGATATGTAACAAGTTAGAACGTAACGCTACTACAAATTTCAAGCTGAATTCGGGCACATCATCCGGATTAAAATTATTTTGGAGCCTATTCCAGAAAATGTTGTCGTAATTGGCTAAAGACCCTTTCCCTATTATAACCAGTTTTGAAGTGCCCGAAGAAACAGTTCACAATAGGAAAGCGACAGTACAGGGAAGGGTCTCCATGCAATTTTTATAATGATGATGTGCCTTTCTATTTTTTCATTATATGGACGAAATCTCAGCTTTTTGAAAAAGCGGATTAATTTTTGTTGTTACGTATTCTTGACTTATTTCTCTTCTTCTTTTCTTTCAGAATATTTAAAAAAAAGTTATAAAAGCAAGAATAATTTTCGTTGAAGTATAAAGGAAACATTTCTTTAGATTATTTTCAATTATTTATCTTTAATACGAATATATTCTTAATCAAACTTTGAGTTTTTTTGATTTCAGTTCGTCAAAAAAAAAAAAATAAAAAAAAAAAAAGGAAGTAAAGTTTTGCTTAAAAAAAGTCATTTTTCCAAAAAGATCATGTTTCTTTTTCAATATTTCGTGTCAATATATTTAAATTATTTGCATTAATATCACGAAAGTGTGAGCAATTATTTGCTTCATTTCATTAAATAATTGGCATGGACAGTTTAAAAAAGTCTCTGAGATTCATGAAAGATTTTTAAAAAATTTCCTTGCCTATCAGGTAAAACATTACGAAGAATTTTTCTTAAATATCTCACAGAAAGCAATTAAAAATAACTTAATGAAATATTAAAAAACTAATGTATGAAAATAACTAATATTGATCTAGTTTTAAGATACAATTTCAAAAAGAAATACTTTATATTTTCTTCAGAAAATGCGTTTAGGCACATATTGTATTAAAAATACAATACTTCAATAATTACTTTTCTTTCTTATTGATTAAATTTGAGAAGAAAATTATTCTCAAATGCGGTCTCAAAAATGGAGTTTTTTTTTTAGGCATTCTAATAATTAGTCTTTTTTATTGGATAAAATCAAAAATAGCATTATGCCCAAATGAACATTCAAGAATTAGTTTTTAATAATTGGAAAAGATTGACTTAAAATATTAGCAAAAAAACTTTACAGGAAAATGGCTAAAGATAAATATTTTCTAAAGAGATTTTCATTTCGTATAAAAATTTGATTAAAATTGCGAATTGGTTTGAAAATTTTATTTTGTGTTTCAGTTTACTTAAAGTTATTTACTTTTTATTTAACCTGTTATTAAAAGCGTTATGTGACGTTAACAGATTGGTATTCATAACGTTAAAGAACATCATTAAAAAAGTAGCTTATTGAAAACGATTCATTTTTATGACAATAACCTTTTTACTTTAAAATTTAATCTGGCTTTAAATCCTTTTAAATAGTCATTGAAAGTGTAATGTGACATTATTAGAATGATAATCATAGCGTCATAGAACAAACATCTTTTTAAAAAGTAGTTTCTTAAAAGAGATACATTTTTACGAAAATCAACTTTTCACATTAAAATTTAATCTGGTTTTAAGCCCCTTTAAAATTTTATTGAAAGTGTAATATGACGTTAACAAAATGGTAATCATAACGTAACAAATCTAACAAGCTCCAAAACTATTTCGAATTCATATAATCGTGTAACTTTAATATCATACTAAATTTAGAGACGATAATACATTGTTTTCGGATATCTGTAAAACTGCAATGCTGTAATACTTTCGTAAGTTTATTAAAATACAATATTAATATGAACTCACAAATCAGCTATGTGGTTATATTGCATTTCTTTTGCATCGTTTTGAAATTATAACAGTTTAATTAAAATTACATAATTATGAGATTTCTCTGTTACCAATTTTTCGTAAAGTTTGTATCGAAGCAAGAAAAACACGCCGAAATATTCTTACAGAAAGATAAAACAATAATTGATCAAATTGTTCAAATTGAATGGCATTCTTTTTGTAAGCGGTTTTCCATGCAGGGTGTTATATAAAGACCACCCTTTGTAAGTAGTTTCAGAATCCTTATTAAAAATGAAGAAAAAAAAGTATATACATTGGGAGTAGCAAATTAAAATGTAACAGAAAAAGCTAAGACGCATTCCAAATCTGACCAATTACAGTTCAGAAAGCGTGCATGGAAGAATTTACCCCAACCCGCCCTTATTTAGGGCATACGGGTAAATGTTTATTAAAATCAAAAAAATCCAGAAAACAGTACAAACATAAAATACATAAAATTCACATCAGACATGGCAACAGTCCATGAACATGGTGAGCGTAGAACAGCTAAAATCATGTAAGGTGATAAACATTAAAACAGCAATATGTTACAAGTGTCAATTAAAAGAATAATTTAAAAGAACAATTTAAAAGATAAACGTGCAAAATTTACAAAATAACAATATTGTAAAACATTTAAAAACAGTACTTTTAAAACCAATTAAATAGTACAAAAGTAAATAACAATAAAATTGGAGTAAGTAAACGAAGAAGAGTTTATAAAAGACATAGTAAAAAAATTGAGACACCCAAACTGGAAGGAACAAGTTCCGAGACATTAAAGACCGTCCCCCAATACATCCTCTAAAGTTTGTTTAATAATCTTTTTTATGATATTTCTACAAGTCAGGTTAGCATAGCATTGATGTTGACCAATATTATTAAAGTTATTGCCCCGGATTGTCTGGAATTGAGAACAATTCATTAACAAGTGATCAATAGATTGATATTCACCACAGTAATTGCATTCTGGAGTTTTGTGGAATAATTTATATTGGTGTTCTCCAAACACTCCGTGGCCTGTTAAAAATTGATTGAGATAGAAGTTTGCTTGTAGTCTATTTAATTTCGGGTCTTTAAAAAATTTGAATGTCTGTCTCCCTTTCTCGGAACTCCGCCATTCCAGTCCCCAGCGCTTCATACTATATAATTTAACCTGAGTTTTAATTTGGGCGATGGAGCTTGGGACCTCAAGGGTAATTTGGCAGAGATCGGTGGCTTTCTTAGCTGCTTGATCCGCCTCCTCGTTGCCTTGAGTACCTATATGAGTTTTAACCCAATTACAGAGTATATTAGATCGCCATAATTTTTTAGTATTTTCAACAATTTTTGAGTTTGATACTGGGTTTTGTAAGGCTTGCAACGAGGAAAGCGAATCAGTATAGATAGTGGCGTCTGGATATTCTTTTTTAGAGAGCCAGAGAAAAGCATTATTAATTGCCACCAATTCTGCCATGTAAACACTACTATTGTTTGTGAGACAAGACGTGCTTTATCTCTGCTCCGTAATGCCGTACAACAGAACAGCTCGCGGCGGAAAGGTGTTACCGCCTAGCCGCCCAAAGACACCGGAACCTGTGGAATTGGATGGTGAAGGC
The DNA here is from genome assembly GCF_982258835.1 of Parasteatoda tepidariorum. Lineage (NCBI taxonomy): Eukaryota > Metazoa > Arthropoda > Arachnida > Araneae > Theridiidae > Parasteatoda > Parasteatoda tepidariorum. Next base: position 63,421,308 of record NC_141762.1, on the reverse strand, counting down.
ACCAAATATGTTTATGTCGATGTAATAGAATACTCGTCACTTGAAGAAGCAAATGAAGCCAGTAATGTTCCTACGAGATTCATACCACCTGATCCAATCTTTGACCAAGTATCTTTTTACCTCAAGTTTAGTATTGAGGAAATGAAAAGGTTAATGGACTTACATCAGTTCTTTCTGAACAGTTGTGAATATGGAGAAATATATGACAAATTCCAAAGAAGAATGCGTTGTTTAAGTCTAGCCTATAAAGAACTAATGAAAAGAGAGAACCCGGAGCCAATCAAAGAAATCATCACTCCAGTTCCTGAGCCTATCACCACTGAACCTGAGATCAGCCCCAACCCAGCGGTACAGAAAACAGACCTCAGTGTCGGGGCCACGGCCTCAGATTCTGAAAACATCATCGAACCTCCAGCCAAAAAGAGGAAAAAGAGGAAGAAGAAAGCCAAAGCCATCTCAGCAAAGCCCAAAAATAGCACTTCCATCTCTGCCTCCACTTCACAGCCGGAGAATACTCCTGAGATCCTAAAAGAGCCTACAACCCAAGCCATGGAGACTTCACCCACTGCTGAAAAAGTCCCACTTGTAAAGAACGAAAAAGTGCGAGGACTCCCAGTTGATTTTAGTACCGATGAGATTTCATTAGAATTAGGGAAATCTAATGTAGAGATTTCCAAAGTAATACAGTTCAGGAAGAAAGTGGGAGGAGCCTATAGGCCACTCCCCCTCTACCTCATAGTCACTCCTCTGCTGGCCAATCAGACCAAAATATATCACAGTGAGAGCCTAAAACAGTTCCCGATAGCAGTAGAGAAGTACAGAGGAGGAGGAAGACCGACCCAGTGCTTTAGATGCCAGAGTTTTGGGCACACACAACGTAACTGCATCAAGGAAGCCAGATGCATGAAATGAGCCGAAAGGCATTTTTCGTATCAGTGCCAAAAACCCAGAGATACCCCGACCAAGTGTTGCAACTGCCTGAAAAACCATACCGCAAACTTTATTGGGTGCGAGGCCCGCCCCAGTAAAAGGAGATCATACAACAGAGACTCTACTCCAACCTCCAGTGCCCACAGACTAGTTAGCCTCATCAGCGAACTTAAAGACCTGCTGAAAGACCAAGAAGTGCTGCACCTGCTAACAACTCTAATCCAGGGGAATTCCCCATCCTAATGATGCACTACTACATCAAATCTTGCCTCACCAGATAATGCACTTTTATGTGAACTACTATCTTAGAACTCTGATCTGCATATGACCTTTAGTTTCTTATGCCAAAACAGTATAGATGAATCGGTTAGAAGCGCTTCGCGCTTAACGCCGAGATTTCCTACATATCAAGCATCCTGGTGGAGGTTGCCTCGATTAAAGTACCGTTCATTTTAGTAACAATGCCGAAGCCAGTTCTATATTCTGTGGTACCAGTAGCGGAGTCGGCAACCTCCATCCTTGATCCATCAGTAAAAATTTCAAGGCCGCTGTTTGTTGGGAGTGATCTACCGTAGGGAACGGAAATAAGTTTTGATGGGTGAATCCTAGTTGGTGGATCATCCATATGTGCTGTGGGAGAATCTGCTGCCTCTCTGAGTCAAAGTCGTTAAGTCTCCAATTCCACTTAAGTCTTTTAATGCAAGTGTCCTCCAAAATCTTAAGATGGATAGGTTTCACCCCCACCAGTATCTGGAGGGCCTCCGTGCTGGTTGTAGAGTAGGCCTTAGTGATGTTAATGAGTGAGATTCTCTGTATGGATTTAAGTTTTTCGTTGATTTTAACAGTATTGTGGTACCAGACACTGGCGGCGTATAAAATGATTCGCTCCGTAGCCCGCAGGTAGATCAACTTAAGGATAGAGGGTTTTAGGCCCCAAGTTGCCCTGGCCACCCTTTTAAATAAGTTATTAAAGTTGCTGACTCTCTCTTTGACCAGGTTTAAATGTGAGATCCAGGTCAAACCTGGGTCGAGTACAACACCGAGATATTTAAGTTCTTGTACCTTTTTCACTGAATAATTATGATTTGGACTTATTTTAATAATTGGTTGTCTGCCAATTCTTTTTCTATTTTTTGGAAAAGTTATGCATTTCGTTTTGGTGTCGCCAAATTTAAGATTATTGCTCTCTGCCCAGGCTGAGGCAGTAGGTGGCCACTTGATCGAAGCGATATAAAATTGGGTGTCTCAGTAAAAGCAATAAATCATCTGCGAATGCTATTATGCGGCAATCATTAAGATTAAAATCGTGGAAAACATTAAAATCAATACAATTAAAATAGCTAAAAACCGAATTAATGTATATCAGACACAACACCGGTCCAAGTGATGAGCCCTGTGGCACTCCCATAAAAATGGATTGCCTAAAAATGCAATTGCCCTCCTCGTCAATAAAAGTGACCACTCTCTGTCTGAGGAAGCCAAAAATAATTTTAACCAAATTATCAGGAAGTTCTAAACTGTTAATTTCAGATTTCAAGGTTGCCCAGTTAGCGTTATTAAATGCATTGTCAATGTCCAGAGCCACCCCAACACTATGTTTATTATCCAGCCGCGCTTCTTCAATAAATTTGACAACCTCCAAAAGAGCGTCATCAGTCCCTCTCCCGGTCCGGAAGCCAAATTGATTAGGACTTAAGTGTTGATTGTTTTCAAGAAAGTAAGCAAGTCTCCTAGTTAGTAATTTGTCTAATATTTTACCCCAGACCGGGAGTAGAGAAATGGGTCTATATGAGGCGGGCAAACTTTTGTCTCTGTCGGATTTTGGAATCAGAGTGACTCTGGCACATTTCCAAGCCACTGGGAAAAAGTTTAACTAAAGGCATTTATTAAAAACACGCAATAGCCATGCCCTATCAATGATGAAAATTTCCCTAAAAACTTCGTTAGGGGGGCCATCAGGGCCCGGTGCTTTATTAGATTTAGGTCTCCGATCACTGATTCTAATTTAATTTCAGAGAAAGGGGGATCATTATCACCTCTGATCAGTGGTTCACATGGAATATCACAAGTATTTGGAAAATGATGTGACATAATTACAGAAATAGTTTCATCAAAACTTGTAGTGAGTGTTCCATTCTCCTTGAACACGGGACTGTGACTGGTGAGTCTCAAATTGTCGCCTCTAGCAATCTTGTATGGGGCCGAAAGCGCCCCATCAGCGTTTACTCTGTCCAAAAAGTTTTTCAAGTCACTCATTTTGGCTCTTCTGATGTCCTTCTTATAGGCCGCCAAGTGCTTTTTGAACTTAATCTTAAAGTTCATTCGCTCCTGTTCGTCAGTCGATTTTTGGAATCGTCTCCTAATTGCTCTGACCACTCTACGCTTCTGCCCTAATCCCGGTGACCACCATGAGCAGTGCTGGCGCTTTCTTGATCTCTGTTTCAGCTCACTAGCCTTACATGCTGCTACAATATCACCAGTGATATCAGTAATTTTAATGTAACTTGATTGAACTCTTAGTAATTTTTTGTAACTTGATTCTGAGATCTAACCAGTCCAGACGATTGAATTTAAAATTAACATTTCGTGAGTTAAATCTGGGCTCATTTTCTATTATCTCGACGGTAATAAGCGCATGATCGGAGCATGAAATGTCATCATGTACTCTGTAGTGTTTAAGCTCCTCAATATTACTCACGAATAGATCTATCCAACTCTGTCCAAGGACATAGCTGTATGTGGGAAGATCACCGGGATCATTCAAAACATCTAAATTGTGTGTGTTAAAGAAGTCCAGCATCGCCTCACCCCTGGGGTTCGACCTTGTAAATAAACAAATGCATAATAAACAACAAGATTGATTTGATTGTGGAAAGAAACAGAGAAAATTGAAAGACGATTATTGGATACAATTTCAAGTTTCATCCCCCATTTAAGCTCTTTTGATGTTAATTACATCTGCTGTTTTTTACAGTAATTATTATTGATTTCTATAGATTTTTTCTTTATTAAGTTTCAATTTTCCACTCCGTATACTATTTTTTAAAGAAAGACATTTAGTGGAGTAAAGATAACAAAAAGAATCTGTAAATACAGAAATTTTTTATTGCTTAAAAAATTATCCAATTAGCTATTTTTAAAACGATTTTAAAAAAATTTGTCTATAATTAAATTGAAAAGCAAAATCCATTTTTTTATCGAAAGCAATCTCCCTCGACAACTAACGAAGATGATTCCGCAAAATTAAAAATATGTATATTTTAGAAATTTTACTTTATTTTATATAAAGAAAACTGAATTTATTTTAAGCTCGATTTAAAAAATGTTTTAAAAAAATAAAATAATGAAATGAAAGGAAAAAAGTTTCTGCTAATAAAGAAGCACATTAGAATAACACATATAAATATTTTTTTAAAAATAAAATAAAAACAGTTATATATTAAAAAAATTTTCGTACTTATTGAAAACTGAAAACTCTTTTTTATGACATTTTGAAAAGTTAAGTTTGAGTTTGTTTCGCAGTAGATTGCAACATAAAAAAAGCAGCAAAATAAGCAAATAAATAAACTTGTTACTAAAAAAGGTTTCAAAATTTCTTAAGTAGAAGATACGTAATTGAGAATTTTTGAATTCAGTTTTGGTTAATAGAATTTTGTTTACTAACCTCACAACATACTAACAATGAAAGTCAATCAGGCAGACTTTTTCTTACAGATAGTTTATTAGCTTGGAAAAATATAAAATTTATTTTGCTTATTTAAAAGAAATGCTTAGCTTTGAAAAATATTAAAAAATATTTACTTTAAACATTTCATTAAAAAATTTTAAGCTCCGTGAAAAATGAACACTATTGTCTGTAAAAGACTGATTTATTTCAAGACATTTCTTCTTAACAGCAAATTTTAATATATATATATATATATATATATATATATATATATATATATATATATATATATATATATATATATATATATATATATATATATATATATATATATATATATATATATATATATATATATATATATATATATAGAATATATATATATTAGACTCGAGCATTAATGTATGCGGTTATTGTGTAATGCTTCCTAACTCAATTCATTAATGTATATTCCTTTTCCATAATGGTTACAACATCTAGTCACTCTTCTACGAATGGCAGTACTTTACTCTATTTCCCCTCGTTACTCGATTCTCATTGATTTAAGAACATATTACATATTATTACATATTAAGAACATATTACATATAGATTACATATTAGACTCGAGCATTAATGTATGCGGTTATTGTGTAATGCTTCCTAACTCAATTCATTAATGTATATTCCTTTTCCATAATGGTTACAACATCTAGTCACTCTTCTACGAATGGCAGTACTTTACTCTATTTCCCCTCGTTACTCGATTCTCATTGATTTGACAAGCAAATCACCTGTTGCAAACAATGTAAGGCCTGAGCGTAAATCCATAACTTTCATTTATGATCAGTGATTATAATTTTACGAGAAAAATGTACTGGCAGAGACATATTTTTATAGTCATATTAGCTCTTTGCAGCATAAATTTGCCTTTACGGTCATCGACTGGAACATTTTTTCCCGGTTACTCACCGTAATCTAGCAGGGAAAGAATTTAGATTGTATCTGTATAGACAAATTTAACTTGATTTGACACATCGGGTGCCTTCCTCATAAGAGTCATTGAAGGTTCAACAATTTAAATTTTTAGTTCACATAAATTCTAAATATTTTTACTTGAGATGTAAATATGATACTCATTTTATTTGAAATGCTTCCGAACACATCGTATCTCTTAGAAAGCTATCGTCTCTTTGCTATATTAGAATGATCAAATAATGAAATTTAGTATGTTCTAAATATTATTAGTTTTTCAAATTTTTGTGTAATTTATGATGATTTTTAGGACCAAGTTGATAGAGAGGCATCTGGGGTCACCAGGCCGATTCCTCGTATCTCGCTTGCATACGATCGTCATTTGCAATCGATTAAAACAGAGGTATTCAACATATTGCAACGCATTTACGCCATTACTGCACGCATAAGCACAATTGTATTGCTTAAACAGTTCTTGGGGGGAAACAATGTTGTGGTACTCTCAAGTTTGTCCCAAAACCTGTAATTGTGCAAATTTTTAATTATGTAAAAATTTGCTTGGAATACTTTTTTCTTCTCCATCGATCAGTAAGCGTATTCCAGAACACACTCCTTATTCTTCTTCTGATTTCGTAACTGAAAATATCGTCTGCACTTATTAATTAGCATATTTGACGTCACCACTACGAATAATTAAGATTGAGTCCTAAAACGAGGAGATGTGACCATTAGATCAAAATTTATTCAGTGTGGTCCGTTTTTTTACGCACTGTACATAAATAGAGCAATTTTAGAAAGCAAATAATGATTCTAAATTTCAAAAAGTTAAAGATTATTATTATATACTATGTTTAATCATATGGGTCATTCAGCGTGTTCGATTGAATATTTTTTAAGAGCATACTAATCGGAATGTTCAAAAATTCGTTTAAAATTCTTATCGTATTTTATGCTTTCAAGTAGGATAATTTCATTGTTTCCGTTTTCCTCATAAAACCTTAAAAATCATGATGAATTGTGAAACTTGAGTGTACCATAAGATCTATTGCACTGCCGCAAGCTTTATATGCTGCTTATAAAATCAAAGCACTTGAAATTTTAAAAGTTATTGAAGCGCAATTAAAACTTTACGTGCAAAATATTATGTTTGCAAAAAAAAGTGCTTTTAATAATCTTCACTTCGTTTTCACAAAAAAATGATATTGTTGTTTACTAAGACAAAATAGTTCTGGAGACTAATGTTATTTTGCATATACTTTAATGATTGTCCGATACATGGTTATTTCATGTACGATGAAAAATTTGTAATAATCGGAACTACCTGACTCTTAACTCTCTGCCAAGGCAGAGTTGAAGATAGGCAGATTAGGGAAGAATGATTTAAATCAGATCTCATTTTTTAACTTTATCAGTATCTAATTTAAACTGAACAGAGCAATTAACAAAAACGGTTTAAATACAATAAGTGTATTTTAATGATTCGTACAAATTATTCAAATCTCAGGCAATCAAACCAATTGATTTGAATCCCTTTTCAAACCACGTGTGTGTAAAGTTCAATTTATTGATACGAATGTTTTAAAATGTTGGAGTTAATAGAACTGAGTCAGTTTAAAAATGGAGATTCGTATAAAAAAATCTTTATTCTCATCAATTGTCATCAATTTTTAATTTTATCACGATATTCTTATAACCTTTAGTTAAAAATTTTCTCGCTTGAACCAAAAACATGTTACTTAATGTGTCATTTAACTTGAGGAATTTTCCAACAATACAAAATAAGCAAGCATCATGAAATTAATGTCATTAAAGCATCTTGAAATAAAGTATTAAATGACATTCTAAAAAGAGCTAAGTTTTTAGGATTTAAATGCATGTTACGGTCAGCCGTATGTATAACAATATAGTAAGGATTTTATCTTCCCCTTCCTTTAGCACAGGTGTCGCTAAAATCAATGATGATGCAAATATGATATGAGGCGAGTAAAAAACTTTGTGTAACCTACATTTAATGTATAGTATTGTCTATTTCGGTTATAATATAATATAATAATAATAATGTTACACAATAATAAAATATAATAATAATAATAAAAGATAATAATAATAATATAATATAATAATAATAATAAAATATAATAATAATAATATAATATAGTAATAATAATATTAATATTAACAGCTGCGTTTTAAAGTGTCAAATTCCGAGCACTTTCTTTTTATAAAGTTTTGTTTCAAACGAGAACTTTGATATTATTATCATTTCAATGGGTTGGAGTAAAAATATATACATATGCTAAGAAATATTTCTAAACAATTTTAAAAAATTTTATTTCGTCCTCGTCTTCTATACAAAGAGTACAGATGTCGCAAAAATCAATAATGATGCATATAAAATATGAGTTGGAAAAATAATTCAGTGTAGCCTAGATTTATTGTATACTATTATCTATTTCGGTTATAGGCATTCTTTCCTTTGTTTTTTTTTATTATTTTTAAAAGTTGCGGTTGAGGTTGTCCTTTCCCGAAAATTTTAATAATTTTGTAATTTTTTGGTTCAAAACAGAACTTTGATATTAATATCTATGTAATGGTCAAGTGTCAAATTTTCTGAAAATATATAAATATGCTATGAAATATTTATAAACAATTTTTGAAAAAAATATTTTATCCTTGTCCTCCATACCGCGAATGCAGAGGTCGCTAAAATCAATGCTGATGCAAATGAAATACGAGTTGGTAAAATAATTCAGTGTAGCTTTGATTTATTGCATACTATTGTCTATTTCTGTTATAGGCATTTTTTAATTCGATTTTTAATTATTATTAAAAACGGTCTTTGAGGTTTTCATTTCCCGGGCACTTTAATGATTTTTTTAAAAATTTTTTGGTTTAAACGAGGAAAAAAATATTCATAAACAATTTTTTAAAAAATATTTTGTCCATGTCCTCTATACAGCGAGTACAGATGTCGCTAAAATCAATGATGATGCAAATGAAATATGAGTTGGTAAAATAATTCAGTGTAGCTTAGATTTAATGTATACTTTTGTCTATTTCGACTATAAGCATTCTTTCCTTTGTTTTCTAATTATTAGTGTTTCTTTTCCCGGACTCTTTAATTATTTTTCTAATAATTTTTTTTACTTAAAAAATAATTTTGATATTAATATCATTTCAATGGATAGATGTCAAAATATCTAAACCTATATACATGTGCTAAAAATTATTTATAAACAGTTTTTTAAAAAAATATTTTGTGTTTGTCTTCTATATGTGAGCACAGATGTTGCTGAAATCGATAATAATGCAAATATTATATGAGCAGGTTAAGAAACTCTGTGCAGCTTAAATTTAATGTATAGTGTTGTCTATTTCGTTTATAGGCATTTCTCTCCTTTATTTTCTAATTGTTATTAAAAGCGGCGTTGGACGTTGTCATTTGGTGGTCACTTCAATGTTTTTTTTTATAATTTTATGGTTAAAAAGTGAACTTTGATGTTAATAACAAGTCAAAGGTTAATTGTCAAAATTTCTAAAAACTATTTGCATATGCTTAATAATATTTCTAAACATTTTTTAAGAATTTTGTTTGTTTATCTTTGTTACTTCGTATAATTAGCACAGGAGTCGCTAAAATCGATTATAATGCAAATATTATACGAGGGGGGGGGGAATAATTTCATGTAGCCTCTATTTATTTATACTAATGCTTATTTCTTTTATAAGTATTGCTCCCCTCTGATTTCAAATTTTTATTAATATTTATTGGGTCGGTTATTATTATTATTAATAACAATAATTTCAGTAGCCTAAAAATATTTACATATGTTAAAAATGTATATACTTGTAAATACATATGCTAAAAAATAACCTGAAAACATTTTTAAAAAAAATTATTTTGTTCTTGTCGATTATATTGTCCACAGATGTCACTAAAATTTAGGATGCAGCAAATATGATATGAGGTGTAAGTATCTGTCCTTAAGTTTTCCTTTTTATACTTTGTTTAAAATTAATGGCTTTCAAATAACAAATCTAAATTCATCATATTTTACGCTATTGTTATTCCATCGAATGTATTTGAAACAAAAGAATTCTTTATCTTCCTGTGATTGAAACAGATGGAAGGAAACATTTTTTGCTTGAAGCTGAATCGTGTCAATATAACTAAAAGTACATTTGAAAGGAAAGTAGATACTTAAAGATCTGCTACATATTTTTTTTTCCTTTTTCATTCCGGCTCATGAATTGTTTTCTTTCTTTTGTAAAAGGGAAGTTTTATTTCTCATGCTAAATTAATAATGGTAACGAGTTCATCATTTGCTGCATTTAAGATATCATATTTCCAGTTCAATAAAAATTAATTATAATTCTTAGTTATTTTTTATGCCTATTTAAATAAAGCTGAATTTTTAAATTGTTTTCTTGTATCTCACACAAATCAGCAATTTAGTCTACTTTAAAACTCCTTCTGATGATCCGGATTATTCAGCTAATTTTTAATAAAAAAAAACCTCATTTATTTTATTAAAAATGTTGAAATATTAAATGTTAAAAAAGTTAAGATTGTTAAAAAAGTTAAAGTTGAATGCTAAAAAAGTTGAATGTCATTTAGCTAATAACTTTATGTATATCGTCATTTGTTTGTCAATGAGACCATTTTTTAAATGCAAATAAAAGGTTTTTTTAATTTGCTTAAAGGGTTATACTTTGTTGAAATTTTTCACACTATTTTTTTTCTTCTAATAGATATTAACATAACATTAAAATTAATGAATTATATTAAAAAATATATAATAAATATAAGAATAAATTTTACAAAATTTATTTTCTAAATTATATGTAATGCAACCATTCATAAACTTTTGTAAACAACTACGATATTTATATTCTATTAGCACAGATAAGTGGAATAAGCTATCCTTCTGCGTCTTCTGGTTTTCATCGTCATTTTTTTTCTTCTTATTCTTCTTTTTCCTGTATTATTTAACTTTTTTTTTCTATTATTCCTTCTACTTTTTATTCTTATTAGTCAACTTCATTTTCGTTCTCTTCTTTTCCCTCAAGGCACTTTTTAAGGCTACGTCGTCAAAAACAAATAAATAAGCAAATAAAATAACACCTTTTAGAGAACAATATGATTATTTTTCGAATCGTTTTGTGATTGTAACAGTTATTCATTGCTCTTGAGTTAGATTTTGTCTGTCTTTATTCAGCGTTTTTTACGCTAATTATGAAAATAGCACAAAATGTTTGTGCGATGAAATTAAGCTTTTCGTTCATTTTTCAATTCAGTAAAGAAAAAAAAACTTTAAACAAAATAGCATTTTTTTTCTACAGTCACGAGCATTGACGTCCAGGAAGTGACGTACTGTCGTTGTATGCTTGTTTTCTTAGTGTGCTTATAATTTTCAATCAATTAAATTACAATGGCTGACGTCTGTTTCCTATGCTATGTTGCTAATTTGTTAATCTGATTTATTTGAAATATGTTGTTAATTTTTTGCTCCGATTTATTTGCAATTATGCTGTTAATTTGCTATTTCAAATTTTTTTGCGTTATTTACGAAATAATCAAGACTTATAAAGAAGAATTATTAGAATCTCCTCCCTAATTTTAATTCACAACATGGTGCGCAAGTTTCGGTTGTTAACATTAGTTCATTGCATTAATTTTAACAAATAATATAATTTTTTCTTTATTTTTTTCATGCAAGCCTAAGTATGCGGATGGAGCAGTTTTGGTAAGTGATAATTGTCTTACAAAAGTATGTAATCATATAAAAAATACCAAATGATCTTTTTTGTTCAATAATCAGATGGTATTTTATAAACTTGCTTTAAACTACTTAAAATTAAGTAGTTTAAATGCAGTTGTAATAGCAAAAGATGGAAATCAAAATTTCGCGCATTTGCAATTACAACTGCAAAGCATATTGAAAGAATTATATTGCTTTAGAAAATATGGATTATTCCTATTGTAAATATTAAATAAAAGCTCTTTTCGTGCTATTTTATATTCCTGAAATAAAAGTTAATTATTACCCTTCAAAGCTTTGACTTCTTTCCGTTTTGAACTCAAATTTAAATGATATATTACTAATTATATTTTTCTAAATTTAGAAATTTTTTTTTATCATAAAATGATTATAAAGTGATAATGAAAAGTGTATCATAAAGTATAGGCAATCATAGCATAATTATATCATAGCACATATGAAAGAAGACGGAGGATGACGAAAAAATTCTTGTAAAATTAAACGTATTGTGTAGTGAAGATATTTTTGATTAAAAAAAAAAATAATTCTGAAAACCAAAATATACGGTATTTAAACCATTCAAACGGTAATATTTTAGCAAAAGTTCTGGTTTTCAAAGCTGTAGCTCGTATTACCACACATCCAGTAAAAAATACGAAACTGAGAAGTAAATTTAACCAATTGAATGGATTTTATGTCATGCTTTAAGGTGTCATGATAAAATCACCACAATTTTACCACATTTACCAAACTTCAACGCATATTATAATGCAATATTTTAATGTTAATTTTAGTAAAATCATTGTAAAAGCCCTCCGGAAAAATTACGTTGATTTTTGGTGCTTCCATAGTGCCAGAAACATCGTAAAGTTTTCAATTTTCTGATAGTTTTGATCATTCTTTTTTTTTTCTCAGTGTCAATGTCTATTATTTTTTGTGTCAGTAATTTTACTGACTGCTGATAGCACTTTAAATAGAGAATACTCAGGGGCTATTTGGTTCCCCCAATTTACTTACTTCATCTTCATGCCTTGTAATAAAATTAATCTTACAGTAATTAGTAGTTTTGAAGCGTATTGAATAGGGTTTCTTAAACTCGATTGCAAGATATTATGAAGGCCTGAATATATGCATGATTCAGTCTAAAAAGTTGTTAAGATGCCATCGAACTTGCGCAGTATTATGGTGTTAATAATATAGTTCTCCGAGAACAGATTTTCCTGATAGAGTAATGGAAAAATTGACATTCTCGTACCTTAGTTAGAAATTTTCTTTCTTTAAAAACTTATTGTGGATAAAACGATAAAATGAAAAATATATCAGGATGCTTACCTTCAAAATCTCGATTTCATACAAGAGAAAAAGTAAATGGTTAAACGAAAGTTAAATAAAAAATAAAACAAAAGAGAAAATAAAATACTTGTTTTTACACTCCTGTGTGTTATTGTTCCAACCTGAAAATGTTTTCACGCACGCGAAGTAGTTTTACTAGTAAATATAACTTTTTTTTTTTTTTTAAAAAAAAGGAAAAAAAATTTCTTTCTTTTTTTTGCATTTTTTTCTAAAAAACTTATAGTATGCATCAATTTTATCAAAATGTTACCGAGTTTGAGCTTTCGAAAGAAACTTCAAACCACGCAAAATATTTCTTTTCTTTTTTTACGATTATACTTGGTTTTATCGCATGACTCATGATATTTTGTTTAAATCTTCGTAGTTTATGTCAAAAAACAAATATTTCTGAATCACATATAAGAGGAAAGCATTTTCTTCATTATGGAAAAAAAATTTTGGATTCGTGAAAAATTGAAATAATTATGTGTTTTAACTTGCGGATTCAGTCATAAAACTTCGGTAGTTTTTTTTAATCTTAAACATATTTTGTTTTCTTTATTAGCTTCAAAGTTTTTACGTGTTTTGCTAATTATACAGCAGAAAAGAGATTTTTTTAAAATTCCGTCATATAAATTCATTTTTTATATACCATAATTTCGTTTGTTTCCATATGAATTATTTAAAAAAATTTACAAAGGCCTTAATTCATAAACTTGTGGTGCAATTTTTTGCAGTTTTAACTTATATATAATTTGCAAAAAACTAATTTTATCTAAAATATTAATGCATATAAAAAAATTATTTCATTATAATATAGAATCTTGTAATTTTATATGAAATTGTGTGATTCATTTAGGAAAAAAAACATTAAAAATTATTTAGAAGTCTTTTAAAAACTAAAACTTAACTTTAAAAATTTAAAATTTGAACGAAGTTAAGACTAAACATTGATAAAAATTCAAATGAAATTTTTGCAGCGTAGTTATTTAAAAATACTTTTAAATCTCTAGAGTAATAATATTGTTAACTTTATCATTAACATTACCACATTATTAAGTCGATCTATAACTTAATCTAATAATCACTTTATCACGTTTTGATTTTTCATAATAAAATTTTTATATTTACATAATATAATACGAAATTCGGTATATTTCTTTAGATTAAGCAAAAATACATTAATAGGAAATGCAAATAAACATAATAAAATATAAATAATTTCATATCAGACAATAAAGAAATTTATCTAAACAGTACATTTTAATTACTTAGGCTTACAATGCTTTTAGTACATGACTGTAAGTTTGAGAAAAAAGACTACATAAAAGGATAATTATTTAAATTAATTAGATAATTTAAATTCCCTTGAGAGTTGTAATCTGTCAGTTATTTGCGCCTGCATTAACATTTTTAAAGTATTAAAGTATTTTAAAGTATCGTAAAAAATGCCTTCCTTCAATTGATTCACATTGAGCAACCTTCAAAATGTGATCCATTCCGTTTATTCATTCATCCATTCCTTAAAATTCTTACATCCATTCTTTAAAAGGATAATTAGACGATGAAATTAACAATTCGAAGAAATTAACCATAACATACTTTTCAGAAAATAATTTCCTAAACTAATTTTTCCCATGATAGAACAACTCGAAATTCTAAGAATTATTAATTTTTATCAAAAAATTATTAATGAAGTAATTTTAAAAGTTATTGTATCTTAATTGTTTTTATTATTTATAAATAACTCTATTTTACTGCACACTTTTCGCAAAATATGTAATTTACGCACAGAAATTTAGTTTGAAGAATTTGAAATGACAATTTTCTTTCAAGTTTCATAGGATTTAATTTTTTTTTTAAATATCTACATTTAAAATAATGCAGCATTTATAAACATTAAAAAAATTTTTTGATTTTCAGCTCTATCATTTTCATTAAATTACAATATTGTAATTATATACATGTTGTAGACCAAAACAATTAGAATTTTATCATTTTTCCCTAAAATTATAATAAACTTTACAAGACTATCCAAATTGGTCACGATTGTCTTATCGTCGAATATGCATTCCTTAATACTCGACATTTATTATGCACTGTAAAATTCAAATACTCAAATTTGACGAAATTTTCTTAGTTTTTGACGAAACCGTATCTTGATATATACTCCGAGCGAAAATTTCGTCAAAGAGAGGAAATAACTATAGTAACTTCTTCGAGAAAATGAATTTCGTCAATTTTAACGAAATAATTCGTCCTTTTTTTCAAAATAAAAGAAAAATTAATAAATCTCGTTGCGTCTAATTTATCTCACTTTTCTAATAATCACTTTATAGTGGGCACCATACAGCTGGGAATATAGAATACCATCATTTTTATGGTTATTTGACTTTTTTGGTTAATATGTAAAAATAGCTCTTAAGTAAATTGTTGTTTGGCCATTTTTTTTCGAGAAATTTCTGACAGTGTATATCATATGTATACGATGTACTTGTATAATTTTACCTTTTTTTTTTCTTTTTTGAGAAAAATGGTACAAGGTTTGAAAATTCTTTAACAACTTTTGAAGAAAAAATACGCAATTTGTATATGGGTTGTTCCTTTGCTGTCTGAACTTTGAATAAATAATTCTAAGAAATATAGGAGGAAAACATAGATACTGGTTTTTGAAAATAAGTTTCTACAATTCTTTGAAATATATCTCTTCGTTTCGGAGCCAAGTGCAAAACTAGCTCATAAATTTGCCTTTGTCAAAGAACAAAACAAAGATTTGAAAATAAACATTGTAATAATTTGTAACCAAGAGCAGTTACTGTTGTCTTTAATTTATATTCTATGCTCCAGACGTTTCTTCGAATGTGTTTCATACAAATAAATAGATAAATAAATCGAAAATAACGAAAAAAAAATCCAAAAAAAAATCTACTGCATACACTATAAAAAATGGATACTCGAATTTCACGAACATTTTTCCGTTTTTGATTTTCAGGAAACGAATTTCGTCAATAGTAACAAAATATTTTGTCTTTCTATTTTTTTCAAATAAAAAAATTATAAATAAATCTCGTAGTGCCTAATATATCAAACTTTTCTAATCATCATTTTATCGTGGGTCAGTGTCACTTTAATAACAAATAGAATAGAATGTCATCTTAATAAGAAGTAGACAAAGAGCACGGAGAGATAAATCAGATCTATACCAGAAGCGGGATTCTAACCCAGGTTCTTCCTGGTACGAAACCAACTGCTTGACCTCCATACAACCCGAACGACTTATTTCGGCTCTCTTTTTCGATCGTCCAGTCATCATGGTTTCGTCATTCTAGTTAATAATCTTCTAAAATACACTACGATGAGATTTCAAGTTGAGGAAATGTTTTCGTCTTGTGAAAGTTTTTCGTACTTGAAAGTTCCTATTTCGTCGCAAATCACGTGATTTTTTTAAACAATTTAGTACTAAAAATTAACGAAATAAATCTCACAGATTGCTAAATCATCAAAAGTGAGGGTTTTATTTTTGAGAGTGTCCATATATAAGTGCTAATGCAATTCGTATAACGTTATATTTCTTCATATCAAAAGCATGCAGAATCTAAATTATATTGACTTGGGTCATGAAAAAGAATACCGAGCAAAAGTATAAAAAGACAGTGGTTAGTCTTATAAAATTTTAAAATCAAAATAATCCAAAATCTTTCTTCCTTTGGAATAAAGATCACAATAACTTTGCCATTTGAATCAGTTTCTAGAAAAAATATTAAATTCATTCAGAACCTGTCCCCTAACAAAAATTAAGCATTGTCATTCACATTTAAAATCATCCCCAATCTATCATTTATAAAAATTTCTAAAACAATATTCTAATAAAAATCACCTTGAATCTATTAGTCAGATCAAATACATTCATCATTCATTCACATTAATTACATTTCAATTCAATCACTTAGATCAAATTTTCAGATCAAATCAGGTTGAAAATTTATCCTTCAAGCCAAAATCGTCCCATTTCCGACATTCATATTAATTCCATTCTGATCCTATCATTCATATTAGCTATATTTTTCATTATTTTGATCACAATTAAGATTCTATCAATCGAATCGATCGAAACCATTCAGATTCCATCATTCAAAACAATTTCACCCAGAGTCTGTCATGCACATTAATTTCAAATCAATCATTCGGATCAAAATGGTTATTCAGATCAAAACCAGTTGAAAATTTACCATTCAATTTCAAAACAGCCCAGTTTCTGTCATTCGTGTAAATTCCATTGCTAGCCCTCCACTTTCATTTTAAATCTATCAATTAGATCAAAATTATCAATATTCTGTCATTCAGATCGAAATCGTCCAGATTCCATCATTTGTTTCACAATTTCACTGAAAACCTGTCATTCACATTAACTACATTCCAAATCGATCATTCAGATTAAAATTCGTTCTTTAAAAAAAATTATCATTACAAGTCACTTAATGCAACTTCATTTGTTTGTTTATTTTATTTCAGAATGATGAATTCAAGCCTAGTAAACAAACTAGTTTAAGTAGCTTCTTTCCAGGATCTTTCAAAAATATATTTGGCTACGACAGTAATTTAATCCCAGATGACATAGACATAGAATGCAAGAATGAAGCTTACAGTGGGTGAGATAGAAATTCCTTTATTAAGTATTATTCACTATTTAGAAAGATAAAGATTCTTAACATTAATGTTCATGCTATTTAGGTCAATGGATATGAGAAACTGCCCGGATTTGATATATTATACAGACGCACAACGCAGTCGCATTGTTTGGGAGATTTTGATACGAACACCCCACCATGGCGATGGAAGAGCAAGTACAGGTAAATAATACAGTATTGTTCAATGATTATCGTTACTATGCATAGTGCATTCTCTAATCACAGCCATTACTTTGCATCTATGACTAAAATCTACAATTCTCTAATCAAAGTCATGAATACACTGTAAATAGAGGTTTCTCAAAGTTGAGAAAAAAATGTGTCATAATAGCTACGTAACAACTAGCAGTCGAATTTGTTAATCCCATGTATTCAAAATTGAAACAGCATATACTCATTTCTGAGCAAAACACATGTAGTGGGCGTAAGAGACATGTTCATCGGCTCCCGGCAAGATTCGAACCAAGGGTCACTTGGTACATAGTAGGATGCTGTAACCACTATAGCTGTACAGTGCTCAAAAAACGGACCACCCTGAATAACTTTTGATCTAATGATCGGATCATCACGTTCTAGGACTCAATCTTAATTGCTCGAGGATGTGACCTCAAACATGCTAATTAATAAGTGCAGACGATATTCTAAGTTATGAAATCAGACATAAAAACGATCTTTCTCTGAATAAATATACCTTATCTTGAATGGATTATTATTTCTGACCCTCAAAATATAGGGGATAGCCGTAATGTGGAAAATATGGATCCAATTGTTTGATCAGGAGAGAGAGGTCTGAAGTTCTGACTCCTTAATGTTAATTTTACTTTTTGCGGACTTCGCTCTATTTCGGGAACTTTTCATGCGAATTGAATTTTTTTTATTGCGGTTTATTATTTAAAATGATTGCTGCTACCTCGTATATTTTGGGGGTCACAAATCCCAACCCATCAAAGGAATGTTTATTCAGGGTACAGTTTTGTGTTCGATTTTGTATTTTAAAATACCATCTGCATTAATTAATTAGAATATTTGAGGTCACCCCCTCGAACCATTAAGATTGAGTCCCTAGAACGTGAAGATCCGATCATTAGATCAAAAGTTATCCAGGGTGGACCGTTTATTTATTTATTTTTGCGTACTGTACACCTCAGTCCAGGGAAACTTAGAAAGTATAATTTCCAACTTCAATGGAAGGGGGTCGCAATTTGGACAATATTATTCCAATAACTCAGACAGGATATCGGTAATATTAATTTCACTTTTTGCTTATTTTGCTATATTATAAGAAAGTTTAAGTGACGAGAATACATTTCATGGTGTATCATTGCGATGATCACTATATTAGGCTTCATAACTCTCTCTGAACCGGGTTGTATATTCAATTATGGTGGTTAGAGCATCCTAGTACGATCCCTGATATCCTTGGTCCGAATTCTGCGGCAGCCAAGGAGCATCTCTAGCACATATTTCTCACTCAATATCCATTTTGCGCAAAATTAGTCTACGATGTTGCAACTTTGAATACATGGAGTTTTCAAATTCCACTATTATTTGTTTCTCTATTTTTTAACACATTTTTGCCCAACCCTTTTTAACAGTGTGTTTTTAAAATTAATGCTTGAAATGTGGAGTGTTTTTAATCTCCACTCATTATTTTTTTCCCCTTTACAAAGATTTCCAAAAGTAAAAAGTGTTTTCTATTTACAGCCATTAATATGTGTCTTTACAATGGTTGCTAAAAATAAAATGTAGAGTATTTATTAATCACTATCCTTAATGTATTACTGATTATCATAAACATTATACTTCACGTTAATTCAACTTGGTGACATGTCACTTGAGAAATATAAATCGATAGTTTATAAAAATTGTCATTTCTTAATCGATGACTTATAGGAAATTTCCGATTGTTTGTCCGATTCAATTGAGATATTTTATTCTCATTTGCTAAAAATTAAATTATCAGTAGTTACGGATACAAAACCTTATTATCATTTGTACGTATTTCCTTTTTTTTCACTTTAGAAGAAATGGGTACTTGCAACTCAATCGAGAAGAACAAATGATTATGCCTAACCTTGTGATTTAAATCAGATTTAATTGGATACCTGTAGCGTGACGCGCTTGGCTTCTGAATCGACAAATGAGACGATTTATATTAGGTGGACCGGAAAGTAATGTCGTTTCGGTGCATTTGATATTTGTTATCAAGTTTTTATTTTTAATCAATAATGTTTTCACCCTCGTTAGCAACAATCTTTCAATCGAAAATAAATCGAAAAAAAGGAGTTGGTTTTTAAGACTAATAAATATTTAATGCGCCGAAACGACGTTTCTTTCTGGTTCACCTAATACTACAACGTCATTATCAAGTATCTAATTGTAAGTGAAATGTCAAAAGAAATTGTTACTTTTCAACATTAAGATTTTCTTCCAAAACAGTTTTTCATAATATTTTCAAATTATGTTTCTTGAAAACTCACTTTTTTTAAAATTTCTAAATTTAATATTTCTAACAATGAGCACATTACTACAACATTTGATTTAATTTAATATGAAAATGAAAACTGTCTAAATCGATTGCGTGCGTTATTTGTTCGTATAAAGCTCCTTAGAGGCTCTAGAAAACAAATTGCAGGCAGCCGTAAGGCTTATATGTAATCAGAATATGAATTTAATGGGTAACGTTAATAGTATGCAACTCTTAAAAGAAAGTTCTCATGGATATTTTCCGTTAAAGATTTTGCGAAGAAATCGCAACATGATTTGTAGATTGCTGCTGGATTGTATTAACTTTTACTATAGACTTAGAAATTTAAATAATGCAGTTTCTGATCTACTTTGTAAAAAGCTTCGGATCAAATTGAGGTAAAAAGTGCTGGCACTCAGGCGGCTGTTGCTTTTTTGCTGGGACATCTGATATACCATAATCTGATATCCATAGAAAAAAAATCCGATATACCATAATTTTTACAGAAATAATTGCCTCAAATTCAATAAATCACTCTAATTAAATAAATATTAGTGTAAAAATTCCGGTATAATATTTTATGGTAAAAACGGATTTTACCATTTTACCATTAAATGTATTTTACGAAGGATACACCCTAAGTTCCAGTAGTTTGTTGCCCGATATATCCTACACTGATGTTTTTTTAAGGTCAAGTGCCACTGCCCGGTATATATTTGCCCGATATACCCTACACTGATGCTTTTTTAAGGTCAAGTGTCACTGCCCGGTATACATTTGCCCGGTATACCCTACACTGATGTTTTTTTAAGGTCAAGTGTCACTGCCCGGTATACATTTACCCGGTATACCCTACACTGATATTTTTTTAAAGTCAAATGCCATTGCCCGGTATATATTTGACCGATACTCCAAACACTGATGTTTGTTCTAATCTATCGTCAGTAAGTATTAAAATATCGAATAAATGTAATTATATCCACGAATGAATTAGTATCAAATTGGATGTAATAAATATTTCGGACATTCACCAAAGCGACTAATTTTTTTGTCAACATTCGCCGGTGAACATTGGCCAGCCAGAATCACACCACACGCACGTGGTTGTCCCATTGCTGTCAATTAATCAAAGTGCCCAAAGAAATAATAGTGGTATTTATAATGACCGGGCAATGTGAGAAATTAGCGTAAAGCAATTCAAATTTATCAAATTGACCGATTTTAATGGTCATTATTCATAATAACTAAGCAACTAAGCATTATGAATACTGACCTAAATAATTACATTGCCCGTAACATATATATATATATATATATATATATATATATATATATATATATATATATATATATATATATATATATATATATATATATATATATATATATATATATATATATATATATATATATATATTACTTGTATGGTACTTTTTAAATGCTACCTTTAAAAATCTCTATTTTTTTACGTAATTTTTTTATTATTTTATTACTACTTTTTTATTATATTTTACTTTACTTTATTTTTCTTTTAAGCACCAACACTTTTACTCTTTACTAACATTTACATGTAATATGGCAACACTCATTGCATAAAAATTAGTGTATTAAATGCATTTTACATTTTTACCAATAACTATTTAATTAAAATTTATGCGTTTTATGGTTCTTACAATTATTTTCACAGACACCCTCTTCCTCTTTTTCAGGAGTTTTATACCTTGTTAGTAATGGTACTTATAAGGCAGCATACCCCCTTCATGATGTAAGTATACTTAAATATGACTCATTTTGTCAAAAGGTGTGCTTAGACCAACAGACATATAGCCTGAACAGAGCTTATGTTTTTGTTTCGATGCTACTTGCCAAATACCAGCAAGAATGGTTGGTATGAAAACAAGAGAATCTAAGGCAGAGGGTGCGTTTCTTATTTTTCAGCGGTACAACCTATGGCCAAGAATACGAATTCAGACACACACGTCACAGTCTATTTTAAAGGGCGGAACCATTCATATATCTATTCACTAATACACATATCATAATTTTGATCTAACTCCAAATTCAGTACCCCCAGAGGTTTTATATTTTTTATAATGGATACATGGAGGACTTTGTGACCCGACAGATTTAACGTGCACAAGTCGCTATATACTACACGGGGAGTCTTCGGCCGGCTTTGATCAAAAATACCACTTGGACATGGGACCAACGCCATTCTAACCCAGCTATCCCGGCTCATATATAATATAAAGTTAAGAAGTTTAACCCATATATTACAGTAAAATTTAATAATTAATGGCGTGAATAAAGTAAAATTATTTAATATTATTAAAATGGATAGATGGGTTGCATAATTGGATGTATCTCTGGATATTGTCATGATAAAATAGTTAAATGATTGAAATTTCATGATATACACGTTAAAGGCCGAAAATTGTATAAAAGGTAATTAAATGAAGGGGAATGTGATCGTTAAGGAAACTGGGTGTACAATGTTATCGTGGGATAACAATAACCCAATAGGTTCAAAGGGTCACAAAGTGTGAGGTTTGAACAAATTGGATAAAGTGGTATCACCAAATTTTGAATAAGGGTGAAACTAAAAATTAATCAAAAATAAAAAAATTAGAAGATAAATAAGATAATGACATGCTATATCCAGATACAAATTTAACCTTTAATTGAAAGTTGATGTTTCCAATAAGAAAAACTAATAAATTTCCTTAACAATAAAAAGGTACTCACCTCACACACACGGGAGGACATTTAAAAGGACAGCCACCAAGAGAAGACAGGGGAATAAATACTTCAGCCCAATTCTTAGTTATTAACGAATTATTTTATTTAGTCACACATATCTTTCGTTACATTTACTACGCAGGAAAGGCCATTATTTGAAATGGGCGACAAGAGAATTAAAACAAAGAAGACGTCATGCATCAAATTAAAATAAAGAAAACGAGAAATTTAACTATCGAAAAAGATATTTATAGTGAGAAAGCTTAAATTTAAGAGGGTCTTTAATGTTAAACAAATTGAAGGATGTTTATCTGAAAGAAATTGGATACGCTTATGGATTTAATTTAAAATAAAGGTTAAGAAAAATAAGTAAAAAGAAATCCCTCGATAAGGACCGAAGTCAGCATCTCGGAAGAAAAAAAAGTCATCTGCCTGAAGGCTCGAAAAAGAATGTATAAACAAAAAACGTCTTAAGAATTCCTTAACAAGTGTAGGACCAGAGAAGTTACAGCCAATTAAATTAAAGAGGAGGAGAGTTTGAAAAAAAAAAGAAAAGAGAGTGGTTAAGTTAGCCCCCCTAAAAAATAAAAGAAAAAGAAAGGTGGGAAAATAGAGGGGTTGACTCTCCCCCCCCCCCCAGGGTGACCGCGTTGACCATAAGGAAGGTCAACCAGAAAGTTAAAGTAAAATATAAGCTATATTCAAAAAAGGGAATAAAGTTTTAAGAAAATTAAAGGATTAGATATAATTAAGAGTTAATTGTCACTTTCCATTAAGTGAAATTGTGACACCATATATAATATAAAGTTTCATATAAAAACTAGTTACAAAGTTTGAAATTAATATTTTATTTAGACATTTATTCAATTGTAATAATTTTAAGTAGAATCGGATATTTTCGGATAGAATCATATTTCATGCTTAAATTCATTTTACTTATGAAATTTCCATTTCAAACTTTTAAATAGACTATGACGTCTTTTACTGGTTCTTTTGATTACCAACCTTATTATTTTTTCTAAATCATATTTGTTTTCCATCTAAATAAAAGGTATTAAAAGTTCGAACTAAACTTTTACTCTTATTTTTTTTTCAAACTAGAAATAAATGCATTTTCCAATTTACTTACCTACAGAAAAAAATCTGGTAGAATTACCGTGGAGTAGAGAAATAACTTTTCTGATTTAAAGAAAAAAAACATACTTCAGGTAAAAAAATTAAACGAATACGGTATTTAACCTTTCATTTGGTAACTTTATCGTTCTTAGGGTAGCAGTTTACAGTAAATACCGGTTTTCAAAATTAAAGTTCTTATTATCACACATTATATAGAAAATGCAAAGCTGAAAAGTAAATTAAGCGGAATAGATGGTTCTCTTATGCCATGCTCTCAGGTATCATGATAAAATTAACAAATTTTACCACATTTACCAAATTGTATCACATATATTATAAAATCATGTTTTATTGTTAATTTTACTGAAATCCTTAGCAAAGTGCTTCGGTAAAAATTATCGTGCTTTTTTGTGCTCCAATAGAGTAAAAAACACAGTAAATTTTACCATATTCTAGGTGTTTTGACTATACATTTTTTTCTCAGTCTCATAAATTCCGTTGAGGAACTATTCAATGTAGGAGGGTTTTTTTTTTAAATTCACACTATTTTTAAGTATCCCTATTCAAATTGATTGCACTCAAGAATTTAAGAAGCAAAGCAAATAACTATAAATCCATAATACCTAAGTATCCATTTAAGATTTATTACATATAGAAATGTGATATTAATTCAACTATAACGAAAAACACCATCTTACTTAAATTCCTCAGTTAAATTTCAATGTAACAAGGAATCCAATTTTAAATTTAATGATACTTAATTTCTAGTAAATTTTTCCAACGAAATACTAATCGATTAGATTTAAAATGAATGCAAATCTTGCCGTTTGCAAATCTTTAGGAATCAATCTTTAGGAATCTTTACAAATCTTTAGGAGTTAATCTTTAGGAATCAATCTTTAGGAATCTTTACAAATTTGCAAATCTTTAGGAAATACTCTCTAGTACAGAATGATTTAATGTGAAACGAATTTGGAACATTTCGCTATGTTAAAGGAAAAAAAATAAGAAAAATGGAGATTTAAATAAAGTAATATTTACCCTTAGCGGAGAATTTTTATTAAATATATTTTTATATTTTTTCATTATTTTGTGTTAATTTAGATCAAAATAAGTGAAAAATTTTATACTTATAGAATTATAATAATACAATCAATTCTTTACAAAATCAATGCTTGATGAATGCTTGAATAATAATGAAGGAAACATGTTTTCAAGCTATTTTTCTTCATTTAG
Organism: Parasteatoda tepidariorum; assembly: GCF_982258835.1. NCBI lineage: Eukaryota > Metazoa > Arthropoda > Arachnida > Araneae > Theridiidae > Parasteatoda > Parasteatoda tepidariorum. The sequence goes on along the minus strand of NC_141762.1, from coordinate 63,396,417 downwards.
TATTTTAATACAATTATAATTCCGATAATCTAACAGATTTTTTTTAGTAATTATTGAACTGATTTTTTTTATTAAAAAATACCAAAATACATTTATTTGCTTGTAATTAGAGCGCCGGGAAAAAATATACATAAAAGAGACAAAAATTATTTTAAAAAAAACGTCAAATGGTTAAAAGTGTCAAACTTAGTAATAAATAATTTATCTTAGATTTAGGTTAAGCTTGAGTATGAGTATACAATGCCTCGAAGATAATGCATTGTAGCTCAAATAATTTAGTATGTTTTACTGTATTGTTCTTACTTGTGTTTCAAAAATAATGACACTTTTAACTCAAAAATGCAATATATTTCTATAACCAATACGAAGCAGACAAAAGAAATTTACATTTTATTGCCTTAGTCCATGAATCATTTACATACGAAATTAGTGTACTAGTAAAGCAACATTTGTAATATATTTCTTGTTAGCTTTCTTTAAACGTTAATCCACTTTAAAAAATGCCTTATGTATTTATTTAGTGAGAATAATTCACGTGTTTTCTAACATGGCAAATACTGTCTATAAAAATTTAATAGAACGTAATGATAACATATATTTTGTAATTGCTTTTGATAACCGTTTGTAAAAGGAATTTCTCCATTATTTTATTCAGAAACTTTGTTCTTCGCTCAAATATATAATACGGTAAGAAAAAGCGATAATTTTCTCTCTCATAATCCTATTAAACTTTCTTAATAATGTGCTTTTTACGATTCTCATCATGATTAATGGTTTGAACATGAATTTTAATTTCATTTTTCTGTTGAATTGAAATTAATCCTTCCTTGTTCACCTAAATGTTACCGTATTTTGTGGATGTAATTTAGAAAAACACCAGCAATTTAAAAAAAAATAATTAAATGTTTAAACCCCATGAGTTTAGTAAGACAGATACATCATTGCGTCGTCTACAAACATATTAATTTTTTTACATGATTATTATATGAAACTAGGGGGCTTCTCCCCCTGCTCGCTAACGCTCGCCAACCTCCGAATATTGCTACGCAATCTTATATGGTTTGCTTGATACCATTTCGCTTCGCTCGCTACTAACTTAGATGCATTGCAAATGCACAAAATTCTAGGAATTCCAAACAATCATTCAAATCCATATAACAACTTTTTTTTAAAAAAAAAAATTACATCTTTTTAGTAAATACAAAGTCATTAAAATAAATTTGAATTCAAATAAATGACATGTAATTCGTTAAACCTATTAGAAATGTGCTGTAGAATAAAATCTTAGGATAAAATTTCTAAAACTGATATCTCTTTAAGAAGGTTAAAATTTTGGCTATAATTAAGTCTATTAAAAATTGAAATAAGTGATTTGCGAAGGAAAAACCATGCATAAACAAATAAATTCTAGTAAAAAAAATAAATTCGTAATATAAATCAAAAATCGTCAAATAAATTCGTAATATATAAATTCGGGGAAAAAAAGCGCTTTCGACAAAATACTAAAATAGAGATCTATCGACAAAGACTACTCACTTCTGCCTAGCTTATGCTCTCTCTGGTAATTTCAATTTCTGATTTTAAAAGCGCTATATGTTGAGCCATCTCAGCTAGATTTGGCATGTGACATTTTTAGCTGCAATCATTAGTCGATTTTCTAGCGTTGCCATTCGGGGAGCTGTAATGAGGCTTTTTTTTTGTCGCCGTGTAAGAGAAATATATATATATATATATATATATATATATATATATATATATATATATATATATATATATATATATATATATATATATATATATATATATATATATATATATATATATAATTAAATTCTCACATTTATTTGGAATCGATTTGTTTTATCCCTCTATCATTCATGACATTCAAATTCTCATATATTACTATGTTTTCATGAACTCTCTTAAGTATTTATGTTGTTGTAGTTGTAGTTAATTTACGTCGCACTACAGCTGCACAATGGGCTATTAGCGACGGTCTGGGAAACAACCCCGAGGATGATCCAAAGACATGCCACAATTTTGATCCTCTGCAGAGGGGACGGCACCCCCGCTTCGATAGCCCGATGATTTGCACGCGAAGTCGAGCACTTTACGGTAGAACAGTTTAACGAGGACCAATACCGCACACCCTCAGTCCCTACGCATACTAATCCAAGTGGTCACCCACCTGCGTATTGACCGCAGCCAGTGATGCTTGACATCGGTGATCTGCTGGGAACCGCGTCTTAACGATCAGTCCACTGCTGGACTAAGTATTTATGAGGGTGGAATCTTGGAATTGAATTTTCGTCTATTTTCTGACGAGCAATGGTACTCAAATTCTAAAAAGAGATACAAGTTTGTCGGAAATGCAAGCTACAAACATTTCCTGACCACAACAAACAGCTTTTATCTTTAAATTATCGCCATTTCAATATGAAACCAGATAACTTTTCTGATGACCTAGTTTGTTCGCTTTTAACACTCTATTCTGGAGAAAAATAAAATTATCAATCTTTTTTTGATTTCTACTAGACGAAATTATATCTCATTTTTATTATTAAATTTTACTGTGTATGAAAGTGTGATTTTGCAATATATACAAACAAACAGGCAAATGATTAAAAAAAAAAGAAACAGTAAAATAAAATTAAAATTTATGTTTTTCAAACATGTTAAAAAAGATGAAACAAATAAAAAACAATTATGAGACATTAAACTGAAAGCGTTGGACGCATTTTCGCAACAAGCCACTGTTATCACCGTAAAATCCCCCGCCCCCGTCGATTAAAAGTGATATGCCCGATGTTTTTCGTTTTATTTTGTTCTTTTTAAATTAATTGGAAAACTTTATAGCAATTTTTTTTATTAACGATGGAGTATTTAAGAATGATAAGAATTTCAACACATAATTTCTTACTAATTTATTTTAATATCTTTGCAATCCATATCATCTGCAACTGGAAAGTTCTATGAATTTAACTTCATGCCACTTTTTAAAAGATAATAATTTATTTTCCTCTCAGAAGACAATAATTTTAGATTCTTTCTCTAATATTTGCAAAAGTTTAAAAATATGCTTTAAAAAAATCCTTTTTTTAATTTATTAAAATTAGATTTGTCTGTAAATAAATTTACTTCATTTGCATACATTAACTTATTGCTAGAATAACTTGCTATAAAATCCTTCCTGACATGAGAAAAATAATCTTCAAAAAAAAGTTTAATTAAGTGAAGCACACTTATAAAACACAAAATCATAACTGAGTTTCAACGAAATTTTTTTTTATAAATTATTAATTTATCTACTTAAATAAATTTATTTTTTGTATGCAATATTATTTTTTCTAGGGTCCTTATGGAAAAGGTCCTTGTCAAAGTGATGAAGAACATAATACTAGAAGGGTAAGTTAATAACTGTTTTTATGCGCGTTAAAAAAATATCATAAAAAATGTAAATTGTATAGGTGACACTTAATTGACTATTTTTCTTTAAAATACTCTTAATTCTTCTTTACAGCTTTTGTATAGTGAATGGGCTAGGTTTGGTTGCTGGTATAAACGTCAACCTTTAGGTCTAATAAGGTAAATATTGATAATGGATGCTCTGGAAAGAGAAAAAATAACTTATAAATCATGAAACTTATTTTTTACTTTAACAAATAATGCAATAATTCTATGTATTTTCTGCAATCCTCTCTCAAATGACAAAAAAATTAACTTACTTAAAACACAAAATAAAGATTGCTTTCGCTTTTATCCATATTAAGCTTCATGTGATTTTGAAATTTTGAAGGGCTCTTTTTCTCTATCTTCGATTTTTCGTGATGCATGCTTAGTTATATTTTTATTATGAAATTATTTTTTTACATGAAAATTGAAAATGAAAACTTTTCTTAAACGCCAATAGAAAAAGAAACTGAAAAAAATGTACACTTTTATTTAAATAAATTAATATATTTTAATATAAAAGCATAATATATAAAAAGAAACATAAAAATTTATAGACATAAAAGTTTTTTTTAAAAAACTACACATACTTTGAGTCTGATAAAACAGCATGAAAAGTATAAAAGTATAATAAAACAATGTTTGCATTTAAAAAAAAAGGAAATTTTTTTTTAAAAATCTGTCTTGGACCTGTTAAAATTTTTAATAATAGTTTAAATGGCTTAACAAAAATTTTTTTAAACGACTCTAAAACATTATCAGAATGCATTTTAGTAATAACAATGCCTAATAAGCTAGAACTAGGTTTTTTTAAATATAAAATACTTGAAACAAAAGGGATTCATAAAGGTGAAAAAATTCTTAATTCTTACGTAAAATCTATAAATTCATTTCTGACATTAGAGTGTTTTAAATTAGTGTGAAATTTTAATTCCTTTAAAACTGTAAGATTTTAAAAGTCTATTTATTATTTTATAATTTTTGATTGTGCAATATATGTTTTACAATACATATCTATTAACACTGTTTTAATTAGCTTACGATTTTCAATTAAAATCTATTTAAGACAATTCAATCACAATTAATCTGTAACAATAGAAAATTTTCATCATAAAATCAAAATTAATTTTAATATTCAATATACTTTTAAGAATTAATACTGACAAAGGAAAGAATGGTGTCGTAATTTGAGGAACGGGTTTATTCAAAATAGTAAACATCAAAGATACTAGCAAAAAATAAGTTGAACAATTCGCGTTCCGCTGTTATAGATTTTAAGGAAAGGTTTTGGAAACATCTTTAGTTATTTGAATAGGATTATATAAACCAAATTATAAACCAATGTGTTGTTAGGAGTATATTTTAGTATAATTTTTAACTTCTTAGAAACTAATAATACACTAAACTTCGGGTAAACTTTAGGAATCATTTATCTTTCGTTAAACTTTGGTGTATTTTAGATTTTAAAAGTGAAACTTTTGTATGAGGATAAAACTAAGATATCAGCCCCCGCAACTAGTATGCAGAACGCAAAATAAAAATCGCAACGCTTGAATAATTTTTCATTTAATGAGTGGATGTTTACGTACTTTAAATGCACAAAGGTTCAAAAGCGTAATACTAAATATTCGATAAATTTTGGCAGAGAGGTCATAAATTCAAGCTTTTTAGGTTATAAATTCAAGCACAAAAATTTATTTTCTCTTAATAAACGTACTATTTTTTGGTCAGATTTAAAGACTTGACCGTTAAAATACAAAAAAATTAGGAAATTATTGTCCCAATTGTTTAGTCAGATGAGCAGACGGAAATGTTGACCCTTTGACACAAGATTTTTGTTTACTATTTTTTTTCCTTTGTTAAAATTTGTATATTGTACTACAAATATATTTCCAAAACTATATGATAGTTTATTTAGTAACTATTAGATTGTGTTTTGGAACTAAAAATATCAATATATAATCTTGCTTTTAATGAGAGCGTCAGTATATAAATAAAATATAGAGAAAACATGGTAAATTTGTGAAGATTTTTTTTAAAGGAGAAGAAAAATATTTAAAATTTTCTTTTAAGAAATAAACTTTTAATAAAATACTGAAAAGACGGATAACAAAATTAGGAAAAATATATAATTTCATCATCAGCTCACTTTTGTTTTCCGTTTTGTATTTAATTTTTAATTTCTTCTCCTTTAAAAAATTAAAAAAATTTCTCCTTTTTCCCCCTCCTTTTTTTGCATATTTTTCCATGTTTGATCCATATTTTTAACTGATTATATGAGTAGTATACACTTGCAACCTATGCGCAGTAAATAGCGCTGCTTCGTTTATCTCTCTTTCTTTTTATCCTGATTGTCATTATTCTGTAATATATATATATATATATATATATATATATATATATATATATATATATATATATACAGAGAGAGAGAGAAATAAGGTATACCAGTCACCGGTGTCCCACTTGCGTCAAAGGGTTATTCCGCATTTATTTCAAGTTATTTCTGGAACTATTCAATTGAATCAAATACTTTTTAAGCACATGACTATAAGATAAATTTGTTTAAAGAAGAATCCATGAAAAAAAAAAACTATTTGAAATTTATTTATTATTACAATTTAGCAATGGTTGAAATTTTCTTCAATTGTAAGGTATAACATTTCTTTTGTCATTTTAAATTATGTAAATTCAAAGGTCAAAATCCTAAGTTTCAACTGCATTTGCGGAAACGTTTTTAAAAAATAGACATTTAGGTGAAAATTTTTTATTTTTTAAAATTTAGGTGAACATTTTTTATTTCGTTTCATTTTTAAAATATTACAAAAAACAAAATCTGATTAACTGATTTTGTTCAATTTCGTAATTTTTCATTTGCAATTATAATGTTTGATTTAGAATAAAAGTGCCTTACACAGTCATGGACGAGAATTAAATCCAGAGTCCCCAGCCTAAGCATCAAAAAATTGCTTTTACATCAAGAAGGGATGCTTATTAATATCTTTAAAATATTGTGTTTCATCAATAGGCGATATTTTGGAGAGAAAACTGGTCTTTATTTTGCTTGGTTAGGATTCTACACAACAATGTTGATACCTGCAGCTTTCTTAGGCCTATTGACGATGATCTATGGAGTTAGCACAATGAAATCAAATATTCCAAGGTAAGTTTTTTTATCATTTTTAAATCAGACCTGAAACCATATTTCCGCATTTAAATTTAGATAAAAGAACCATAATCAAATCTTAATAATATTTATTTAGAATGCGTAATACTCTATATCGCTATTTTAATTGAGGATTGATATTTTTTAATCAGTTATCAGAACTTGATACGAAATCAGAAATTTTTGAGGAATTATTATTGATAACTACTGTATCAATATCTAATATACATAATTCTCTTACGTGGCTCCCAAATTTTGGCTGTATTTCGTTTCCGCCGGTGGCAACGTTTGCTTTGTTTTGTTTACGTTACTATTTCTCTTTCACGGCGAATCGATCACTGATTGCCGCTAAAAATGCCACATGCCAAGTCTAGCTGAGGTGGCTCAACATATAGCGCTTTTGAAAATGGAAACTGAAATAACCAGAGAGCATCAGCTGCGGCAATCTCATACTATTAAGCTAGACAGAAGTGAGTAGTCTTTGTCGATATATCTCTATTTTAGTATTTTGTCGAAAGAGCTTTTTTTCACGAATTTATATATTACGAATTTACTTAACGATTCTTGATTTATATCACGAATTATACTATAGCACATTTCTAATAGGTTTAACGAATTACATGTCATTTATTTGAATTCAAATTTATTTTAATGACTTAGTATTTACTAAAAAGATGTAATTTTTTTTCAAAAAAAGTTTTTATATGGATTTGAATTCTTAGAATTTTGTGCATTTGTAATGCACCTAAGCGACCGAGCAAAGCGACTGACTTTTTTGTATACTTCAATACAAAAAAGTCAGACCTGGAGTTTTTTTATTTCATTAAAAAACTTCATTCGTTTAAAAAACATACTGATTAAATTTAACACTCGACATGTTTCACGTCTGACAAGTCTTGAAAATGGGAGCCTATTTTTAAACGCTTGAAGCGTGTCGACTCTTACATCCAATCTGTATATTTTTGAAGCGAATGAAGTTTTTTAATCAAGTAATGCTGTATCAATAACTGACAATTACAAAGTATATATTGATAATTAACTTATTATCATCTTTAAAAAAGTATTTATTTTTGGTAAATGATTGCTGATAATATCTAGATGATTTTAATAAATTATACAGAGGAATAAATGTTCTATGCAAGATAAAACTGCACGATTCTCTCATATTTTGAATACTACAAGCAGAATTTATTGCTCCATATTGAAAGAAATGTATCGTTAATTAAATTTCTGGTTTCTTTCAGACCAGCTTAACGTAGTTAGGCTTAACTATAATACACGTTTCGATTGTTTCTTTTAACCACCACAACAAGTAGAATTTATCGTCAATAAGGAATTATCATTAATAGAAATTTTGACCTCTTTTTAATTTTAACTAGAGTTCTATATCTAATAATAGTATAAATTAAAAGAGTTCCTTGACCATTACAGTTTAAATGTAACATAATACTAGGCAAAAAAAGAAGAATTTATGGTCTTTCAATATTCTGTCTACTTCCCGACAGAGGAAAGTGTTCAGTTTTTAGTTTAAACTTCATACCTTGATGATAAAACAAAAACAACTACACTAGTGTGCATAAGTCTTTGGTCAAACTCAATATAGATGGTTGATTGGAAATGTAATAAATAATGTATAATTTTATTGCTAAACAATCTCAACCTGAAAGCTTATCAACCTGAAAGCAAAGTTAGGGCTTTGAAAGTCATTTTAAATCAAATGCAATTTTCATATCAGTCGGGTATTTGATTTCTTTGAAGAGATTTTCCTACATCTAAGAATAGGTTGAAGTTACAATTGAAAGATACAGTTTCAACAAATAAGCATAAGTTTCAAATTTTATTTACGGAAATCGTGATTTTAACTTTAATTTAATATTGACATTTATTTCTGAAGAATTAGTTCTTGCAAGACAAAAAGAAATATTCAACTGAACTGAGTACAAAGATTTAAATTTAATCCAAAGAAGATAACATTTTCCATTAAATTGCAAGAAAAGTAAAAATTCTGAAATCAAATGCAATATATATGTTGGCTTGACTAAACAAAGCGGAAATCATCTCTACAAAAAAAAATAATAATAATAAAAAATAAACCAGCATAGAAAGGTTAAAATGTTTTTCACGCGTTACCAAAAACTTTTGCACTCTAGTGTATTTCTTTAACTCTGCTAGGAAACTTTATCGTCTAATAGGATTTATCACAAATTGAAATTTCGACAACTTTCTGGTTAGCTAAATCATTTAAATTTTAACTTGAGCACTGTACTCAAAGCTACAATTTGCTTTATTAAAGGAAACAAAAGGTTTTGCCAATTTATTATAAATATAAATTTTGATGACTTTTCATACAAAATAATTTTTTTAAAAAAACTAAGAGGCAGTTAACTAAAAATGAGAAAATCATGAAATGAGAAAAAAAATAAAAAAAATAAGCAAATGGACTATAGAAGAGAATACAATTTTATTTTTATGAACAGATAACGTCGAGCGCATTACTTCATACTCTGAGAAAAAAAAGTATTTTCAATACTAACAGAATATGGTAATATTTACCGTGTTTCAAGCTCTATAGAAACACCATAAAACCCGGAAATTTTGACCGAAGTTCTTTGGTAATAATTGTAGTAAAATAAACAATAAAATACTGTTTTATAATATGTGATAAAATTTAGTGAATGTAGAAATTTTATCATAATACATTTTAGAGCATGACATAAAATCCATTTACGGGTACTGAATTGGTGATTGATCGTTCTCTGGTTCAGGTCGAAATAAAGATCTGTGGATGAATAAATATGAGTAGGTCCACCCTATAAACGGGGTGAAGTGTGTGGTTGAAGTCGTATTCTTGGCCATAAATGGCGTCACTGAAAGACAAGAATTCACGAAGATTTCAATATCTCGACATCTGCCGCCGAAGGGGGCAATAAACCGATTCACTGATGTTGCGGAGATGATGTTTATGGGCGAAGTTGTTTTCTAAAAAGGAGATGAAGTTGAAGATGAAGTGAGGCTCTACAGCAGTGAAATCTGGCAAGGCAGTAGGAGGGAGCTAAACATCAGAGCGAAGATCTCAAGACATCTATTTCGAGTCTTTAATTTCCAAAAGGTTCTTTAGTTCTTTAATGAGGGCTGCAAGTCTTTCGGTTGGAGTGGCTTGCTTGGCTTGGTTGCTGCGATTTCTCCTGGGACGTGAAACACGTCCAGAGAAGTTAGCTGTGTGGTCTTGATCACAGTTACAGCACCTGGGGGGTGTGTCTCTGGATTTATTGCAGGCATAGGAATAGTGGCCACTGGAGCACTTCACGCATCGCGGCTGATGATAACAGACGCGCTGCATATGACCGAAGCCTTGATCTTATGTCTTCTTCCGCGGAAGCGTTCGACTCTGATCTTGAGTACGTCTTCTGCCTTAAATTAGCTTGGTTTCACCAAGCGGTCTTACCAGTACTGGTAAATGGCATTAGAAACAACAACAACCATTTATTCGGATAAATTTACTATACAGTTTTGTATTTTTTACCAAATTCGTGGTAATGGGAACTATAATTTTGGAAACCAAAATTTCCAGTATACCGTCGCTATAAGAACATAAAGATTACCAAATAAATCGTTGATATAATGTAATATTTAGTTTCACTACCCAGAAATATAGTTTTTTTTTTCCTTTCTTTTACCAGGAATGCTATTACCATACAGTACGCTAATTTGAGCAGAATTTTCTTCATCTTGTAAAGTGCTTTTATCATCATCGAATATCCCCTTTCCACGTCCCTTCGAAAGAGAGACGTTTTCAATTTTTTTCGCTTTTAATCTGACAAATATATATATATATATATAATTTTCATCTTTCAAACTTACTTGAAAAACATAGCATTTAAAAATGTATTTTGTTTCTTTTTATATAATTTTAAAGTAAAGTTACCAAAAAAAAATTTCTCCGAAAAATAAACTTATTTTATGTAAATGAAAATCTTTATTATGATTCAAGCATTTTTTGAGCGAAAGAACTTGAATCCAGAGATATTTTTCCTTTGACTAAAGCATTCAGAATAAAATTTTAAAATATTAAAATATTCAAGCTAGTAATATATTATTAACTCTTTCAACTAAAACTAGTCACTGAGAGAGTAAATATTTTCCTCCCGAATGGGATTAATTTTTCGTTTTCTACATTAATTCAAAACTACGATTCTTTTCACTTAATTTGAAATTTGAAAGAAATATGCATATTTGCCTACTTTTTTTTAATTAAAAAGATTAAATTTTAATATTAAAAATTTCTCTTTAAAATTCAAAATTATTTTTTTATGCACCACTTTGTTTTATTAAAAAAGGGGGAAAAATACTAGATTTAGAAGAAAAACACAAACACGAGGCTGTACTAGTAAGTAATTTATTGCGGTGTTCAAAGTTTTCAGAGGAACGAAAAATGGTTGTTTTTCTTCGTTATTTTCATCATCCTTTAGTAGATCATATTTCTTAAAAAATTTAAGGCATTCATTATTCTTTGAAGTAATTAGTAAAATTGGTTTTATTTTCAGTTGCAAAGTTAAAATATTTTCCCAATGTTGATTAACTAATGTTTCTGCAACAAATTTTTCCACTTTTAATTTAGAAATATGCATTTAAAATTTTTGAAAAACAAAACTTGTAGTATCTGAGTGCGTCTAATAAAGAATATTCCCAAAGTGTTATTCGAAAGCAGAACTTAATTCTTTAGTTAGGAAATAGTAATAAAAAATGTGTGTATAATTATATGTTTCTGGAACTATATAAAACTTATTACGAGGGAAATACGAGGCATACGAGGGAAAATAATTTTGGTAAAATTACCGATCTACATGGTAATGGCATTTCTGGTAAAAAAAAAAACACTGCACAATTCTGGTGTATAAAATCAAAATATACTGTATTAAATTTTTTTTTCGTTCAAATAATAACGGTTTACCAAAAGTGTTGGTTTTCAAAATTATAGTTCTTCCTACCACTTATTTGGTAAAAAATGCAGAACTGAAAAGTAAATGAACAAAAAAAAATTTTCGGTGTTCTAGGTCTTTAAGGCTACGTGATAAAATTACCAAGTTTTATCACTTATTATAAAACCATATTTTATTGTTAATTTCACTAAAGGCATTACCAAAGCTCTTCGATATACATTACCGAACGCTTTGGAAACAAGAAACTCGGTAAATTTAGCCATAATTTGAATATTTTATCCATACTTTCTTTCTCTCACAAGGGAAACTAGGGAAGTGTGACTCGCCAATTTTGAAATAAACTAGTGGGATGTATGCCTTATGAGGAATAATTTTGGGGGGCAACATTCGTTTCGGCCCATAGAAGGTCCTATGAGAGATAAAAAATTATTCAATATATAGAAAAATCGGTATTTTATTACTTCAATGCAGACTATTAGTTATTGTAATTATCTCATACTCCAATTAACTTTGTGGTACTTTCACGTACTATATAATGCATATTTATTGTCAAAATTGATTTCGAAAATTTTATATATCTGTAGTTTATCAGAAAAGCCTGGTAGGTAATTTAAATTAAAAAAATTGACATCAAATTTTTTTAATTTTTTCTTCCAAAAACCTTTCTAAATTAATTGGAGTATGTAAGTGCAAATCAATTAATTAATTAATAATTAATTAACAATTAATCAATAACTAATTAGAAAATTAATTAATACTCCACTTAATTACTAATTAATTGGATTATGAGACAGTTACAATAACTAATAGTCTGCATTGAAGTAATAGCATACCGATTTTTCTATATACTGAATTATTTTTTATCTCTCACAGGACCTTCTATGGACCAAAACAAATGTTAATTAATTTGATAATTAACAAACTAATTAATTATCCAGTAAATTGCAAATTAATTGGATTATGAGACAATTACAATAACTAATAGTCTGCATTGAAGTAATAAAATACCGATTTTTCTATATATTGAATTATTTTTTATCTCTCACAGGACCTTCTATGGGCCGAAACGAATGTTGCCCACTAAAATTATTTCTCATAAGGCATACATCCCACTAGTTTATTTCAAAATTGGCGAGTCACACTTCCCTAGTTTCCCTTGTCAGTGCAGTAACTATATAAAAATAGTGTTTACCTATCACTCTTGTACCTATACAATAATACCCATAGTACCTATTAAGGCATTTAATTAAGCATCACTGGCGTCGATAATAGTTTGGCGAATTTTTAAATGACTCACTGACAAACTATTGCCAAAATGTGTCTAATTTTCTTTGGTTCCTGGTTAATAATTTTGCGAGAGACGTGGTGGTTAAGGGGGTGAACCGGGCTCGAATCGCAGCAATGGTTAAAATTTGAATTCCGCACCTGGCTTACACCGACCACATTGCTAACATAAAAATATCCTCAGTGGTAAACGGATCATGTGTTAGAGCCTCCTTGCCGTCAGGCTAACCGTGGGTTTCCCTCGCCATGCAATGCAAATACGGGCTAATTCCATCAAAAAGTCCTCCGAAGGCTAGTTGGTTCCGATGCTTTATCCGAAAGTTTTCTTGTCTTCTGCGTTAGGTTCAAAGTTACATGATTACTGAACATTAAGTCGTAAATTCAAATTTGGGTCGGCTGTTCAAGACTGGTTATAAAATAAAAAGAAATATAAAATAAAAATAGTATATAATAAAATATGCAATGAAATATAAAATAAAGAAGTAATTAGTCTTTAAGGTCTTCTTTAAACACTTTATTTTATTCAAAATAAGTAGAATTCAGTTTTTTTTTTTATGTAAAAATCAACTTTTTCATTTTCTTAAATTTTATGTAATGCAACAATATATCAATGCATCGGGCATTAGAATTAAACTTCAATATCCGACTAATATAAGATTATCGATTCTGGGAAATAATTACATATTTTTAATTGAAGATAAAATATTAATATTTAAATAAACCGTTTGATTTTTTTAAAATTACTCAATAATTACTTTAAATGAGCCTTCAATATCTTACAATTACTTACATCTGTGTTTAGTTTTTAGAATGTAATTTTTATAATCATAAATATTGAATTTTGATTCCAATGGGTTATGTGTTAGCTAAAGTAAAACTCACCTTGAAACTCACATTTTTACATAAGTTATGAAACGCATTATGTTTTAATTTTAAAAGTATCTCTTTTAAAATTGAAACAAATTTTTTAACAAATAAATTTACCGGCCATCCTTTTGTATACTAACAAAAGTAGAGTGCTGCATTAATGATTTAGTGCTTATTGATCGGTTAATGCTTGTTTGACTTCAAAAACAAATATTTTTAATTACATGTTTATTAATTTTAAATATTTTTATTTGCTTTAAATCTTTTTAAATTATTTTTTTAAAGATAATATTTTTAGACGTAAAATTTCAGATAGTGATACTTCTTATTTTAAACGAAGTATAATTTTTAAGCATCATTAAGTTTTAATTTATTTAACAGCATTTCATAAGTATCTTTCTCATATTTTATGTTAGAACGGAATGAACTCCATATGAATATAACCATTGAATAAGATGGGTAAAATAATTCTTTGAATTAAATCTAATAATTTTTTTAAGAAACATAAATAAGAATTGTTATTCAAAACAGTTCACGAATATTAACTGCATATATTGAGATTTAAAAATATCATATTATGAAAACTAATCAAAATATGCTAAATACTTTCTCTCAAACTTGCAAACAATATCCTTATTTGTTGGAATGATGGTAATTATCGTAAATAAGCGGAATAATTGTAGAGAATGTATTTTCGTAGTAATTAAGACTTTACGCACTGGCGAGTTTTCGTTCTCATTTAAAATAGAACATAATTAGTAGATAGATATTAACAAGGATTTTATTACACATTAGATACATTTTAATAAGTTTCAATAATAAAATTCAAATAACAATCTTCAGTATTGCGAAATTAACAATAATAATCAACTCTTGGGGCTTAACCTGAAATGGTTTTTTGAATAGAGATGTTTTATTTATCTCAAAGGAAATATTGATGATTGAATAGTTTTCGAGGGAAAAAAATTTTAAAACGCAGTCTTATTTCTGAATAACACATTACTTAGCACGCTTTCATATCTCTTTAAAAAGGCAAATCTTAGAAAACAAATTACCTCTTTTGTACTAAAAAATAGAGATTAATAATTCTTGACTAAAAGAAAGGACTTAACTATTTTTAACACAGTGTGTCCAAGCTTGTAACACTTATTCAAAAAGAAAAAAAATACCAATATTACAAACCACCAGAATTGAATCGTGGTAGCTCAGGGTGGTGAGCTTTCGTCTCTCATTGAGGTGACAAAGGTTCGAACCCCAGCGGTGGCTTATCGGTACAAAATCTGCTCCCGACTCGCATTGACTACAGTACTGAAGTAAAATATCCTCAGTGGTAGACGTATCATTCGTTATAATCTTTTTAGCATTGAGCTCAGGAGATAGAGCGTTTACCTTCCTATGGCGGAGATTTGTTTCTCCGTCAGTAGCCGCCAACATTCGTATAGTGGAAAATAACTTTATACAGTCTCCAGGAAAGAATATACAAATTGTCTAGTGAAATTTAGATTTTATTATGCATATTCAGTGATATAGAGAATGGCCATTTCTTCATCAAAAAAAAAAAAAAAAGAAATCCCTTAAAGGGATGAAATCAGAATACCCTCTTATTGAGAGATCATACAGCCAGAATATCATTTCTGACTGTCAGAAATTGAGACTGGGGAGGCCCCTAAGGGCACTCCCAGTCTCCACAAATTTGAAGTTAAAAGTGAAAGTAATTATTCTTAACAGACATCGAAAGCATGGGTAGGAGATCCAAAATTGGCGAATTATCATAATATATCATAGCGAAAACAAAGCCAACTAGCATATCAATATTGCGTTTGGAAGAACACCTTGGCGATCACGAGTCTCCAACAAATTTATGAGAATTATTACAACCATGCAACTGAAACATTTAGCAGTTGGAAATTTAGAATAAAAAGTTATAAATAGATTTTTGTTTTCGATTAGAGGCGACAGTGAATTAATAAGTCTGCCTAGTAATGAAATAAAAAAAGTAACCGTTACATTGATGTATAAGAGAAGAATAAATATTTTCTTCTCATTTTAAAAGATTAAGTCTTTGATTTATTTTAAATGTAATTCTATTAATAAAAAAAAAGCTTAAGTAATGAAAGATATTTCAAGAGGATAGAAAATAAATATGTAATGCCAATTGTGGCATCACACTTCCAATGAGGGGAACTGGAATCGAATCCTAGCGATGGCTGGTCGATACGAATTCCGCATCCGACCACATCCCGCATTCGGCTTGCACCGACCACAATGCTGACGCAAAATATCCTCAATGGTTGAAGGATCATGAGTTAGAGTCCTTACTGTCAGGCTAGCCAGCGAGGTTTTCGTGTAGTGCAAATGCGAGTTAGTTCCATCAAGAAAAGCCCTCCACGAAGGCATATTTCTCCGAATAGTTGAGAAGGTACCCCTGTCTTCTGGATTAGGTTCAAAATTACAAGGCTACAGAGTTGAACATTAGTAGTTGCAAACCCAAAAAATTGGGTCGGCTGTTCAATGACGATTATAAAGTAAAACTAGGGGGCTCCGCCCCCTGCTCGCTACGCTCGCCAACCCCCAGAACTGTTTCGCAGTTCCATTGCATATTGCTTCGCAATCTTATAAAAACATTTTAACAAATTTAAATTTTAAAATAAAAATGCCAGATATTGAAATCAATTACTTAATGAAATTTATACACTTCTCTGCCCCCTTCACAATTATCTTTTCTTCGTGTAGCTGAGAAATTTGGAGCTGTAGCAGAGAATATATCTCAATAAGATCACCAAATGTACCATTGCCAATTTTATTTAGAAATTTAATACATTCCCATTAACTTTGCAAGGTTCGCATGTTTTGGGTAAGCGTCATTTTATGAGGATTTGTTTAGTGCTACTTCCTGTCTTCTCTAACATAAAATGCTTAGCATGACAAAAGTTACAAATAAAAGTCATAGATCCAATAGTAAAGGGGTCACAATCGTCATGAACAGTCAATGCAGATTTGTAAAAATCTCGAATTTGTAGAGGTGGCGATTCCCTTCGGCGAGAAATGCTTTCCCGTTTAGAATTCCGCCATTCATTTCTCTGACGTCTGCCAGAGATATTTCGACGCCTGATAGCAGGCATTTTATTTAGGCAGTAGGCACTAATTAAATAAAAATTGAACTAAATAACTAAGATATCGTTTTAAATCTCAAATCAAAATAATTGTTTGTAGAAAGTTTGCTTTGGTTTGAATATTCGCACGTTTGTTTTGGTTTGAATATTCGCACGATGCCATTGCCATTCTATTGTAACGAAACAAAAAATTTATCATGAAACTAAAAATTTATCAAAGGAACTAAAGATATTGAATTCTTTTTTTAAGAAATTCAATTCCGTTTTTTTTAATCCACTCTTATTTTTGTTTATCAATCTATTAATTCAGAAATGCTTTAAATCAAACGATGCTTACGGAAACAATGCTTATGCGAACTACCCGAAAAATGATTTGCTGAATTCTCATTGGTTGAAACTAAATTATTAATTTTATTAATTAAAGGAAATTTTCATAATTTGAGACCTTATTGCACATCTACATAACAATACCTTTAAAACGACACCTTATTTGTTTAATTCTGTTGCGTAGTTTAGCGAGACAAAATATTGCTACCCTATTAATATATAGATAAGGATATTCATACAAGAATGCACGGTCTTAGTTGCTAATTGGCTATATATATATATATATATATATATATATATATATATATATATATATATATATATATATATATATATATATATATATATATATATATATATATATATATATATATATATATATATATATATATATATATATATATATATATATATATATATATATATATATATATATATATATATATATATATATATATATATATATATATATATATATATATATATATATATATATATAATACCTTTTTTATTTTATAACCGTCGTTGAACAGCCAACCCAATTTTTGAGTTTACGACTACTAATGTTCAGTGCCGTAGTCTTGTAACATTGAACCCAATTCAGAAGACAAGGGTACCTTATTGCACAACTAACCACACACATTATTTTAAAGGGAAACTTTAGTTTCTGTAGATAAAAAGCAGCATTTGAGACAACCACAAGCACTCGTCAATTCATTATCCTTTGTAAACCATCATTGACTATGTCCAGAACGCGCCAACTTTGAAGTTTTAAGTAGATAAATCATTTAACGTATTGTTGGAGTGGTTTGTTACTCCTCTGAATACATTAAATTAACAGAATTAAGTTTCGGTCGTGTGTTGGCAACAGATATTTTCTTTTCAGATAACGTAAGTGACGTCATCCGTGCACATCATTATGGAATCTGTATATAAGGCATGCATTGTTGTAAGCATGTGTTCTTGTCTTGTCACTTCACTGTGCTGTTGTTTCCGGTGATGAACCAAAATTTTTGTTAAGCTGCATTTATGGTTAATATCTTCAGTTGTGCGTTGTATTGAGATGGTACTGTATGAAATAAAGAAATGTTTAAATCTTCAAATTTCTTTATGTGAGTTAACACTTTCACTCGCACTGTGCTTACTCCGCTAACGCATCAACACGTATGGTGTGAAGGCGCATCTTGGAGTAAACCTTTTTCCATTTTAAAAGTTTAGAGCTTTGATATGAGATTTAAAATAAGTAAAATTTTAAAAAATTTAGAATTTTGGAAATTTGAAAACTGAAAATATTGGTAAAATTTTTAAATTATTGTTAAGAAAAGTGTTCCTTTCAACATTTTTTAAAATTGTTCAGCATCAATTGTTCATCCTTAGTTTTTACAGAAACGGGTTTTTCAAGTAGACTAAAAAAGTGAAAATGAATATTTTTTCCTGAAATTTAAACGAAAAAAAACGTTAGTCGCATCACATTTGATAAAAATTTCTATGTGCGTCATAAACAGACTTCTAGTTTTTCGTTTTAGGTATAACAAAAAAAAAAATTTTTTTTTTTAATCTTTTTGGAAAAAAATATTTTAAAGTTTTATTTTGTACATCCTATTTTCGTTTTAATGTGATCTCCCCCCCCCTTTCTTTCTAATAATATGAAATGGAGTAAAAATAAAAAATGGAGTATAATTGTTAAAAAATACATGTTTTTGAAGTAGTTTGAAATAGAGAAAATTATATCTCTTATACGTAAAATAGTAAACCGTATCACTTTTGAAATAAAGTTTCTCGAATATTTTACTTTGAGATCAACTTCTTAAAAAAATTGACATTACCTTGAGGAATGAAATACTTTGACAAATTTAAGCCACAGATGACATAGCGTGCTTTTTGTCGTTAAGAACCTTTCGCTTAGTCTAAAAAATAATATTGTAACAAAAGTCATGACATTTAGTGTTTTGTACCAAGTGACTCTATTCAAAGAAAAAAGTCGATTGTAATGCTTTTTATTGACTTTATATTATTAATGTATTTAAAGCTTAGCTACAATACATTTGCAAATGCATAAATGGTATTTTATTTTTATTATTCATAGTTCACTGTCAGCCTTTCAACTAAATATCCAAAAAAATAAAATGAAATTTTGCTATTTAAATATATATATTACTATTTGTACTCAGTAATTGAGATATCGAGTCCAAGTTTAATTCCCACATAAAAACAATTCTTCTGGGTTATTTGGCGTATGTTGCGTGCCCGCACATTTCAGTGCATATATTTCAAATAAAAAAAGTATGAAATAGTATTTAGCTCATAAAATATGCATTAAAAACTATAAATTAATGTAAAATATTAAAATTATGAAGAAAACTTTTATTTTGAACGTAAAAATACCTAGTCATTTTGATGAAAGCTATTAACGAATCCTTTTATAAGTTATCAAAAACCATTGAAGTTTAACTATAATAAATTACCCGTTTTTTTAATTTTTGTTAAAACTCGCTTAATCTCTCCGGTTTGTCTATACGTAAAACCAAATACTCTGGCATAGTTCTCAACTTAATTTAATTCGTTGTTGGAAATTTCATGAATGTGATTTTTTTTTCTCCAAGCTTTTCAAAAATGTTGACAATAAACTTTGATTCTTTTAACAGATAGAATACAAAAAAGTAGATAAATATCTTAACAACCTATGTTTTTTAAAACAAAATTTTTCTCGATGACTGTGGTCGCACTAACACTTACAGCGTCATAAAAGCCATATTTATACTGTCTGATCAATGTTGTTTATGCAATGTTGTTTATGTTGTTATGCAATGTTGTTATGTTGTTTATCTTTCGCCTTTTGCTCTTCCACTTTCTAATTCATTCATAGTTGTTTTTTTCCCTTAAATGTTGAAATTTTCCGATATTTTACTCTCTCAAAGCTACAGATTTTTTTAAAATGATATTATTAATCTATTTTTGTCGAAATGCGGGAGACTAAAAACGTTTTGTATAACAGGGGGGTCTCGTCAATGTTGCGACAAACTTCTAAAACAGTTAGGGTACGGCATCAAAAATTAAAATAGCTTAGGAATCCATGTGCGGAAATGTCGTCATACGCCACTAGGGCCACTTCCCTACTATGAACTATCTCTTCTTGTGTTTCTGAACAAGTCATAATTGTGAAACGTCCTACTTGTATACGACTGCATTTCCGGGCATGGGTTCCTATGCGATTTTAGTTCTGAAGATGTGCCCATACACCCTTAAAAGTTTGCCCCACATTTACGCAACCTCTGTTTTATAATATAACGCTTTTAAAATATAAACGTTGCAGTTTTATTTTAAGGAAGTTAATATCTTATATAGTTTGACAAAAAATAGTCTCTCTTTCTCTCTTCGTATGCCTGTTAAGGCAAAGGGGTGCGATTGTTCTTGTTTTCCAGTGGCGCCATCTATGGCCAAGAATTCGACTTCTGCAACACCCATACGTCACACCCGTTTATAGGGCGGACCCATTCATACAACCATTTACTCATGCAACCATTTATTCATCCACAGATCGTAATTTTTACCTGAATCAGATAACGATCAATCTCCAATTCAGTGCCTCCAGAGGTATTGTTTTTGTTATGGGAACATAGAGGACTTTGCAACTCGATAGATGTTAAGTGCATCAGTCACCCTTTTACTACACGGGGAGTCTTCGGCCGGCGGGGTTCGAACCCACGAAGTCTCGGACATGGGTCCAGCGCCCTACTGACCAGGCTATCCCGGCCAAATAATAGTTTAAAAATGTCTTTTAAAAGTATCTGTAGCTTTAAGGGCAAAACTAAGCTCAGATTAGAAATCCCGACCTTCGAATTGGGCAAGATAAAGTATTTGTATAAATGCAATTTCAATAATATATTCAATTTCATTTTGCATAATTCAATTTGTATGAATGCAACAAAAATTTCTCCCACTGTGTAATGAATTATATTTGAAAATGAAGTTTAAACTTAGGATTGTAGTATCTGTGACACAATAAGAAAAATTAGCGGAACGATAATTTATTCGTTAACGCTATTAAATGATAACGTTGTATCATTATAATAGTTAGAAGTAGAAATGGTTTTTATCTCTTTTGAATTAAGTTTCTTATATTTTTGAATTTTCAATTGAAATGATGAGATTTATATCTGGTAATAGCTACTATTTCTCTCTCTGCTTGTTACTTCCGATTCAAGCACGAGCTTATGAAATATAGATCTCGAGAGAGATAAATAAATTTTCCTTTAGTAATGAATAAAAAATTAAGTAATGAAAAATAAGTAATTAGTTATGAAAAAAAAAGTGAGAGAAAAAAAACGTGAAAAAGATTTAAAATTGTAATAACTTTCGAGCAAAAAGGAAATTAAAACAAAATCTTTGTGTTATGCTCATGAATAAAAATGTTCCTTTCAATACAGCAATTTTCAACATGGTAGTTGCATTTCTATAGGCTGTAGAGCACCAGCGTATTATTTTTCTAACATTTAATAAGTCTCTATCCAATTTTTGAATATTACTTTATTTTTCTATTCCTTTGTTTTCCTTGAGCACTTCGTTAAATAATTTTCCATTTACTTGCCATTAATCATGAATCCCAAACACTATCTGTAGGGTATCTACCACTATAAAAGTGCAATTACAATTCACTAGTATATAAGACATATTAACTCAATTCTATGATGGGGTACCTTTTCATAGATGAAGGTTGACATTGTCGAATTCTACTCTTCCCATATTGGTGACCCGGACGTGATATGAACATGACTACCTTGACGGAAACTCCCACTTTGATAATAACACTCCTATCTTGACAGTAACGCCCACTTCGATCTGAACACGTCTACTTCGATGGATAGTCCACATTGAACAGTTGACGTGGTACTTGTGACGGCGATACTATTCACCTCCTCTCGGTGTTGCTACTCAGTCTCGATCACACGTCGGCTTGCATACACTCGATTGCTAATGGCAACACAGGAGCAACAGTGACCATGAACTTAATACAGCTCTCCCGGTTTCTCACAAAACAGCAATGAATCAACTAGTGTTATCTGTTCATCGGATTCTGTCACAGCTATAATTCTGGTTGGGAGTACTTTAGTGTGTCTACCACTGTAAAAATACAATTCCAAATCACTAGTATATAAGACGTGTAAACTCGATTCTACCTTTTCATAGATGAAGGTTGACATTGTCGATAACAAGTCACCCTACATTGGTGACCCGGACAGGGACTTATTTTATGTTTGGTTATTCTGTAAATTCGTAACATTATTGATGATTACTCGCTTTTTTCATTAGAAAGTTTTCTCTTTTCGTATCATTATTGACAAATTCCTGATATTTTTATTAGGAAATTTTCACTTTTCTTATCATTATTAATGAATCAGTACATTAAAGAATGCCTGTTTTTCTTAATAGCAAAGAGATCTGTGATCCTCAAGGTGCTGGTGGAATTCCCATGTGTCCGCAATGTGATAGACGCTGTGATTACTGGGAGCTGAAAGAAGGATGCTTGTTTAGCAGAGTAAGTAGGACCTCTCGAATTCAGCTTAGCTTGTCCGTAACTCCACCAAAATAAAACTTGACAGCTCTGTAGCTTGGAATTTTGGGGACTTCCTTTTCTGATATTTCCTGGAACGGATTAAAAATTTAAATAAACTAATAAATTTTCAATTATAAATTGTTTAGTTTTATGTAAACTAATTATTTAACTTTATGTAAACTAATTATTTAACTTCATGTAAACTCCTATTTTTTGTTAAAAAAAAAAGGAAGAAAAAAACATCCCTCTCACTTTTTCCTGCTTGGGATCGACTTTGGCATGATTCGTGTTTCTTTAATGTATATTTTTTATTAAAAGACAAAATTCAAATGTAAATTATCACAAAATACAAATTAAATTGTCCCGCAGTGGACTGATCGTTAAGACACGGTTCCCAGCAGATCACCGAAGTCAAGCATCACTGGCTGCGGTCAGTGTGCGGGTGGGTGACCACTTGGATCAGTCTGCGTCGGGACCGAGGGTGTGCGGTATTGGTCCTCGTTAAACTGTGCTACCGTAAAGTGCTCGACTTCGCGCGCAGGTCGTCGGGCTACCGAAGCGGGGGTGCCATCCCCTCCTCAGAGGATCAAAATTGTGATGGCATGTCTTTGGATCATCCTCTGGGATGTTTCCCAGACCTTCGCCAATAGCCCATTGTGCAGCTCTAGTGCGACGTAAATTAACAACAACAACAAATTAAATTAGTTACAATACATTGCTACGATCCGTGGTGGCTCAGGGGATAGAGCGTTCGCCCTCCAATGAAGTGAACTGGGTTCAAATCTCTCAGAGATGGCTAATAGATACGAGCCTCACATCCGGCCTGCTCCGACCACAGTGCTGACGCAAAAATATCCTCAGTGGTAGATGAATCATGGGTTAGGGTCCCCTTACAGTCAGGCTAACTGTGGAGTCTTCGCGATTTTTATCTCTATGTAATGCAAGTGCTGGTTAGTTCCATCACAAAGTTCTCCACGAGGGAAAATTTCTACCAATACCTACCTGATCCAGGAGCTCCCCTGTCTTCTGGTTTGGGTTCAAAATTACAAGTCTACTGTGTTGAGCACTTGTAGCTGTAAACCCAAAAAATTGGGTCGTCTGTTCAATGACGGTTATAAAGTAAAATACATTGCTACACTTAATTCCGGTACATTACTACTATTAATTGCATTAGATACTGTAATTATGTACATTACATTGCTACAGAAAAGCACGAAATTAATGCATAAATAAGTTATTAAGTTAGGTATTTGTACTTCAGAAGTTTTGTCCAATCGAAGATTTGTCAACTCGAACTTATGC